>NW_026943820.1:1980192-2267692 GCF_035594765.1 Anolis carolinensis
CACTGAATTTTGGCCATATCTGTAAGCCGCCTTGAGTCCCTTCGGGTGAGAAAGGCAGGATAAAAATGACGTTAATAATAATAATAATAATAATAATAATAATAATAATAATAATAATAAATTGCAGCTTCAAAGCCTGGCTGCTTCTTGCAGTAGGGCCAACTAACATCCAAACAAAGGATCCCCCCCCCCAGGTAGGAAGCAGCCAGGCTTTGAAGCTGCAAGGCCATTCAATGCTAATCAAGCTGGCCAGTTGCAATTTTCACACTTGCCTTAAAACAAAAAAGAGTTTTTCTTCCCACCCTGGACATCATTCCTCAGATATATAAACCCCATTTGCTTAGTTTCCAACAAACTTCACAACCTCTGAAGATGCCTGCCATAGATGTGGGAGAAACATCAGGAGAGAATGCTTCTGGAACATGGCTATACATCCCAGAAAACTCACAGCAACCAAATTTTGGGTTTTGTAAGAATCTTGGCATATAGCCGGTTACTAACCAGAGCTGACGTTCACACAACATTTAGCCAGAGCCTGAAATTTTCATATAAACATGGAGAAGAGAGACTGGAATTGCTATTTATTTGGAAGATGAAACAGGATCTTCTGTTCAAATGGATTCTTTCTTTCAATCCGAGTTGCTGCTTTTAAGATTCATCCTCTGTCAAAACACACTTTGAATAAACTGAATCTTGGCCCAGCATTGACTTGGCTGGACTTACTCATCCTCTTTGGACTTCTGCTAATGCCAAACGGTGAGTATGTACTTGAGTGCATATATGAGCATTTTATAGGGTAGCAACTTTTACGGTCAGCCGGGAAATAAATTCTTTACAGATTGAAATGTTGCTTGGTTTGCATTTGAACAAAGAGGTGTGTGTGTGTGTGTTGAAATGGATTGCTCGGGGGGGGGGGGGGGCTCCTTTCTTTGCAGATGGAAGACGGAAGCAATGAATAGGAATCTTGGGATTTGTAGTTCTGCTCTTTGGCAGGGGGTGCTTGTAAAAACCCTAGGATTCTATAGCACAGAGAGGTGTCAAACTGTGTTAATTCTACAGTATAGATGCACCTACAGTCTCCAAACCCGTTGCAAAACAATCGGTGACAGACAGAGCCCTATATTGGTTAGTTCCTGGTCCAAACATGACTTGCTTCTTGTGAAGCTGAGTGCGTGTGTTTGTCCCTTAATAAAAAGGATTTTACAATGTTCCCTTGAGTTTTTATGAATCTCCTGAGCGGTAGAAATCGCTGAGAAGCATTCCTGGCTTCAGACTTTTGCACAAAACACACGAACCCAGTGGTTCCCAACCTGTGGTCCGTGGACCACCAGTGATCCGCAAGAACTAAATTATGGTCTGCAGTCTCACCGTTATTAGACGGTTGCAATGAGAGCGACTGGTCTCGCGAAACCTCTTTGAATCCCCTCGGGTGAGAAAGGCGGGGTAAAAATGTTGTAAATAAATAAAAATAAATTATTGTGCCAAGGCTTGTTAAATATGGTTTTCTGTGAGCAAGGAGATGGTGACTACTGAATGGCATATGTCCTGTATCAGAAACTAAAGCTGATGTGGTCTATCCAATGCAATGTTCTGAATCAGGACCCCAAATAACCAGACCAAAACCAAAGTTGAGCAAAAATTGATTCGTAACCCTTTTGGTACTAATGTTGGAGAGTGGTCCCTGGTTAGAGTGGGCCCCAGTCAGGGTGGTCTCTCGTGGGCCCCGGTCACGGTGGTCCCTGGTCATGGTGGTCCCTGGTTAGAGTGGGCCCCAGTCAGGGTGGTCTCACGTGGGCCCCGGTCACGGTGGTCCCTGGTCATGGTGGTCCCTGGTTAGAGTGGGCCCCAGTCAGGGTGGTCTCTCGTGGGCCCCGGTCACGGTGGTCCCTGGTCATGGTGGTCCCTGGTTAGAGTGGGCCCCAGTCAGGGTGGTCTCTCGTGGGCCCCGGTCACGGTGGTCCCTGGTTAGAGTGGGCCCCAGTCAGGGTGGTCTCTCGTGGGCCCCGGTCACGGTGGTCCCTGGTCATGGTGGTCCCTGGTTAGAGTGGGCCCCAGTCAGGGTGGTCTCTCGTGGGCCCCGGTCACGGTGGTCCCTGGTCATGGTGGTCCCTGGTTAGAGTGGGCCCCAGTCAGGGTGGTCTCACGTGGGCCCCGGTCACGGTGGTCCCTGGTCATGGTGGTCCCTGGTTAGAGTGGGCCCCAGTCAGGGTGGTCTCTCGTGGGCCCCGGTCACGGTGGTCCCTGGTCATGGTGGTCCCTGGTTAGAGTGGGCCCCAGTCAGGGTGGTCTCTCGTGGGCCCCGGTCACGGTGGTCCCTGGTTAGAGTGGGCCCCAGTCAGGGTGGTCTCTCGTGGGCCCCGGTCACGGTGGTCCCTGGTCATGGTGGTCCCTGGTTAGAGTGGGCCCCAGTCAGGGTGGTCTCTCGTGGGCCCCGGTCACGGTGGTCCCTGGTCATGGTGGTCCCTGGTTAGAGTGGGCCCCAGTCAGGATATCTCTCATATCGGTGGGCCCTGGACACGGTGGTCCCCAGGCAGAGTGGTCCCTGGTCAATAAAAGTTGGGAACTACTGCTCTGACTGAAAGAAACCGCTTTCCAAATAGGTTATGTTCTAGCCTTATCTAAAGATGTTGGGACTAAATTTGGGCCCTTTCCCGTGCACATAGCGCTTGCTTTACTCCAAGCAAGGCCCATCTCTTTGCGACTAGATCTGTTTTGCTTTCTGTGGGTTTCATTCAGAACGGCGATGGGTGGGCGGCTGAATGAAAGGAGTCTCTCTGGCTTCAAATCTAGCGTTCCTGGAAACTCATCAGGAGCATTGCAATGCATCATTGATTCGCCATCTCCTGCAACTCAAGCCCGTCTGTAAAAAGCTGTGGTCATCCACTGATTAACAGAAGGGAATATGCCCAGGCCTGTGGAACCGCCCGGGGAGAAGGGAGGGTGGGACTTCCTTGGAGATATTTGAACCTGTTGATTAATAAAGCCTTGAACCTTGTTCCCGACACCTGTATCTTTGTTTAGTCACCATGTGGGATCAGACACATGAAGGGTTTTGTGGGCATATGTCTATTTTGAATGCATGCATGTTTTTGTAGTCAATGTTTGCCAGCACAAGATGCAGAAAGGCAGCATTGCAGGGATGGGCTTGGGCTAGATGTGGGGTGAAGTCCTTTAGGAATTATTTATTTCCCACAATTCTCATGAGCTGCACCCACAAACATCCCTTCTTCCACTTGCAGGCAGAGATGTGGCAGGTGCCTTGCCAGCACAAGATGCAAAAAGGCAGCATTGCAGGGATGGGGTTGGACTAGATGTCCTTTGGGGTGATCTCCAAGTGGGGTGAGCTCTTCTAGGAATGCTGCGTTTCCCCCCAATTCTCTTTGGGGTAAGGAAAAGTGAGTTGCGCCAACAAGCACCCTTTCCACTTGCAGGCATAGATTTGACAGGTGCTTTGCTACAAAAGATGCAAAAAAGGCAGCATTGCAGGGATGGGGTTGGACTAGATGTCCTTTGGGTGTGCTCTCCTAGTGGGGTGAATACTCTCAATCCTCTTTGGAGTAATGAAAAGTGAGTTATGCCAATAAGCAGCCTTTCCACTTGCAGGCATAGATTTGACAGATGCCTTGCTACAAAAGATGCAAAAAAGGCAGCATTGCAGGGATGGGGTTGGACTAGATGTCCTTTGGGGTGATGTATTTTTATTTTGTTCTATTGTGATTACCTGGGCTTGGCCTCATGTTAGCCGCCCGGAGTCCCTTCGGGGAGATGGAAGTGGGGTATCAAAATAAAGTTACAGTAGAGTCTCGCTTATCCAACGTTCTGTGTTATCCAGCACAGTCTGCTTTTTCAGTGTTTTTGTAGTCAATGTTTTTGTAGTCAGTATTTTCAATACATTGTGATGTTGTGGTGCTAAATTGGTAAATACAGTCATTACTACATAACAAAAAGGCAGCATTGCAGGGATGGGGTTGGACTAGATGTCCTTTGGGGTGATCTCCAAGTGGGGTGAGCTCTTTTAGGAATGCTGTGTTATCCCCCAATTATTTTTGGAGTATGGAAAAGTGAGCTGCACCCACAAGCAGCCCTTCCACTTGCAGGCAGAGATTTGACCAGTGCCTTGCCAGTGCAGCATTGCAGGGATGGGGTTGGACTAGATGCCCTTTGGGGTGCTTTACAAGTGGGGTGAGTACCCCCAATACTCTCTGGAGTAATGAAAAGTGAGCTGCACCCACAAGCATCCCTTCTTCCACTTGCAGGTAGATATTTGGCAGGTGTCTTGCCAGCAAAAGATGCAGAAAGGCAGCATTGCAGGGATAGGGTTGGACTAGATATCCTTTAGGGTGATCTCCAAGTGGGGTGAGCTCTTTTAGGAATGCTGTGTTATCCCCCAATTTTTTGGGAGTATGGAAAAGTGAGCTGCACCCACAAGCATCCCTTCTTCCACTTGCAGGTAGATATTTGGCAGGTGTCTTGCCAGCAAAAGATGCAGAAAGGCAGCATTGCAGGGATAGGGTTGGACTAGATATCCTTTAGGGTGATCTCTAAGTGGGGTGAGCTCTTTTAGGAATGCTGTGTTATCCCCCAATTTTTTGGGAGTATGGAAAAGTGAGCTGCACCCACAAGCATCCCTCCCACTTGCAGGCAGAGATGTGGCAGGTGCCTTGCCAGGAAAGGATGCAAAAAGGCATCCCCTTTGGGTAGGGATATTGCGGCTGGAGGGAGGAGGCTGGGGAAAGGAAAGGAGGAGGGAGAAGCTTCCTCCCTGGCTGCCTCTCCCCCTCCCCCCCTGGCACCCCAGTGCCAACCTCCTGAGCCTTGCCACCTCCCAGCCAAAGCCTTTCTCCCTCCTCTGCCCCTCTTCCCAGGGCGATGTCCAGCTCTGCTGCAGTTGGGAGCAAAGGCAGAGTAAGAAGAGGCGGAGAGAAAACCGGAGGAGGAGAGACCGCAGCTAGGATGCCCTGCTCGCCCCATGGATTGGGACCCTTGGAGGAAGAGGGAGGAGAGGAAGAAGAGGAGGAGGAGGAGGGAAAGAGGAGGAGGTTTGCACAGCCCCCCGGAACGGTGAGTTTGCTGCTACCCCCATTTTTGCCACACACACAAAAATGCATTGGCTTGCTCAGGTGTGCATTAGGGCTTGGATGCTGCAAGGAAGGAGTTTGCTGCAGACTTCTTTGCATGGCTCTTCTCCTACATTGTGAACAGCTTCAGAGCCCCAATGTTGTTGGGAAAGCAAGATATTATCATAGTTTATACTTTATCTCCCTTCACTGTTTACTGAAAGCTCCCATGTGAAAAATCATTGCTTGAATGCTTTAAGTAAGTACTTTGCTGCTCTTCCAATGCAGACTTCTTTGCATGGCTTTTCTCCTACATTGTGAACAGCTTCAGAGCCCCAATGTTGTTGGAAAAGCAAGATATTATTATTATTATTATCATTATCATAGTTTATACTTTATCTCCTTTCATTGTTTACTAAAAGCTCCCATGTGAAAATCATTGCTTGAATGCTGTAAGTACTTTGCTGCTCTTTCAATGCAGACTTCTTTGCATTGCTCTTCTTATACACTGTGAGCAGCTTTAGAGTCCCAATGTTGTGGGGAAAGCAGGACATCATCATCATCATCATCATCATCATTATTATTATTATTATTATTATTAAGTTTATACTTCTCTCATTTATTGAAAACTCCCATATGTTAAATCATTGCTTGAATGCTCTAAAAAGTAAGGAGTTTGCTGCTCTTTCAATGCAGACTTCTTTGCATGGCTCTTCTACATGGTGAGCAGATGCAGAGTACCAATGTTGTGGAGAAAGCAGGATATTGTTGTTGTTGTTATTATTGGATTAATTGTTTTATCGTTTTATTGCTGTATGTTTCGGGCTTGGTCCCCATGTAAGCCGCTCCGAGTCCCCACTGGGGAGATGGGGCGGGGTATAAAAATAAAATTATTATTATTATTATTATTATTATTATTATTATTATTATTATTATTATTATTATTACCTAGCTTCCAATAGACCTTACAACCTCTGAGAATGCTCCGGTTAACAATCTGGCTGCCTGCCGCCCCTTGGACTACTTGAAGCTTTTGAACAGTCTTCAGGTGCAACACCACGTAGAGTGCATTGCAGTAGTCTATGCGAGATGTAACCAGAGTATATCTTCAGAAGTGTTATTTCAGATCAGAGTCACATGGTCTGTAGTCCCTCCCACAACTTCAAACAACATAGAGTTAAGGGGAAAGCTGCATATCAAGATATACATACAATAGAGTAAGATATCTCAATTATATACATAACAACTAGTATAGGAGGCTTGTAGAAGGTTGTTATTTCCAACATATGACAGGTTGGAGGCTGTTGCAAATGTGAATACGGGCCGCACTTTGGACACACTGGGATAAGTCATTGCCGCAAATACGGACGGAGGACTGTGCAGTAATTTGGATGCATCTAAGTTGTGGAATTAATGGAATAGAACTGCTATGGCTCAATGCTGTGGAACCGTGGGAGTTGCAGTTTTACAAGGTCTTCACCTGCTTCC
Organism: Anolis carolinensis; assembly: GCF_035594765.1. Classification (NCBI taxonomy): domain Eukaryota; kingdom Metazoa; phylum Chordata; class Lepidosauria; order Squamata; family Anolidae; genus Anolis; species Anolis carolinensis. Next base: position 1,986,738 of record NW_026943820.1, read on the forward strand.
CCTCCAAACTACAACTCCCAGGATTCCACAGCATTTAACACTGACAAAGTGGTTTCGAACTGCATTAATTCCACAGTGTAGGCGCACACCATGTACCTCTCCCTGCTCCATGCTCTTTTCTTCCCACCTGTCCATCTGCAGCTTGTGTTGCAAGATAAGGCCGTTCTCCTGAGAAAATTAAGTGGTGGGGAAAATAGGCTCTTGATAGTCGCAGGAATCCTATCTGGCCTCATTGATTTCCGATCTCAGCCTTGGCAAGCCAAGACGTTGTTTGCTTCCCTAGCGTATCAGTTTTTCCAACTGTGGCTTCTCTTCCAAAGTCTAAAGTCTTAATGCCTTTGGAAACCGTCCCTCTAGAAGTATTGAAGACTCAAGGTATAGTATCTACATTGTAGAATTAATGGAACTTAACACCACTTTCACTGCTATGGCTGAAAGATCTCTCCAGCCACTACCTAAAGCCTAACCTGCCAAGACACAAGTGTGTGCTTTCCATTGAGCTGTGCCCGGCCACGTGTTGCTGTGGCGTAGTCTGTTGGCATGGAAAATAAAGTAATAAGGAAATTGTGGTATTTGGTATATGTTATGTGCTTGTATATAAGGTTTTGTGTGAACTACAACTCACATCATGCCTGGTTAACTCCAAAACAGTCCATCAGTACTTAAAAGTCTGTTATGTTGGGCAAGTTTGGTCTAGATCAGTGATGGCCATCCTATGACACGCGTGTCAGCACTGACACGCCGAGCCATTTTTGCTGACACGCTACTGCATGAAGATTGATTGGATGACTAATGTCTTTTGTGGCCAAATTTGGTGTGATTTGGTCCAGTGGTTTTGTTGTTTACTCAATGGGAATTACGCACACTATATTATATATATATATATATATATATATATATATATATATATATACCGGTATATATATAATTCTATTATTATTGTAGTATATTATTATATTATTACTATTATATTATTATTATATTATTCATTATTCATTATTACATTGAAACTACAACCGAGATAAATCAGCGTGGAAACTGCAAGAGGTACCATAGATTGTTGTACATGGAAATAATGGTAGTAAATAGTTGGTGATTTATTAAATACAATTATATATTACAATTATACATTTTTGTTATTTAAACTATATATATTGTGAAATTATGGTGTTTTTTCTCGAAGTGACACACCACCCAAATCATGCTAGGTTTTTTGGTGAATTTTGACACACCAAGTGCAAAAGGGTGCCCATCATTGGTCTAGATGCATCAGCGCTCTCGCTGTAGGAAAGAGCCAGCCTTTGAAGCTGCAGGGCTATTCAGTGCTATTCTACCTTGCCAACTAAGGATTCCCCTAGATTGATACCGGCCAGGCTTTGAAGCTGCTGCACTATTCTATGCTACTCAACTTGGCCAACAAAGGATTCCCCTAAGTATAAACCAGCCAGACTTTGAAGCTGCTAGGCTATTCAGTGCTATTCTACCTTGCCAACTAAGGATTCCCCTAGATTGATACCGGCCAGGCTTTGAAGCTGCTGCACTATTCTGTGCTCATCAACTTGGTCAACAATGGATTCCCCTAGATAGAAACCAGCCAGGCCTTGAAGCGGTTCTGTGCTATTCAACTTGGCCAACAAAGGATTTCCCTAGATAGAAACCGGCCAGACTTTGAAGCTGCGACACTATTCTGTGCTACTCAACTTGGTCAAAAAAAGGATTCCCCTAAGTATAAACCAGCCAGACTTTGAAGCTGCTAGGCTATTCAGTGCTATTCAAGCTGACCAAACAAGGATTCCCATAGGAAGGAAGTAGCTATTCTTTCAAGCTCCATGCTGAAATTTGAGTATTGGAGGGGACATTTGTAGATTACCTGGGAAGGCCAAGAGCTCGAACATTTCCCAGTCTCAATATCTCGTCATCACCTTAGATTAAACACTAATATTTCGGAAACACTATGAACAGCAAGCACAAAGTAGCTGCACGCAATAACATCCTGCGGAAATGGGGTGCAGACCTTTGCCTAAATCTGCCCAGGTGAAGCAGGTGAATATAGCTCTGAATGAGACATGTAAAATAATCCCATACACCTGTTGATAGACTCTGTAAGCTTGTTGGTTTTACGCTCCTTGATGTGCAATGGGAAGTTGCTGCCAAATGTGAGAAAAATAAGGTTGAACACTGTGAAAGCCACTCATTGCATGACTACCAACCTCTTCCCAGTAGACTTAAATCAAGGAAGAGCTCCAAAAGCCGTTTCTTTTCCAGCGGCTCATCCGCAAGTCCCAAAAACTTGTAGTTTTGCCTGGTGCTATGTTTCCTTGATCCTAATAATTCCACCAGATAATATCCATTTGCGGTACTATCCAAAACAGGGTGTAAACTTTGGGAGTTTGTTCCCACATCCCTTGTCTTGACGTCACCGAAAGCCAAGGTGCGAATCCAACTGGATGCAGTGATACGCAATCTCAGCATTACAGAAGCAAAGCAAGAGTTAATGATTAAATGCAAGCTCGTTTTTTTGCTGGTCATTGGGTTTAAATCGCCCGGTATCGACAAGTTATCTTTACTGTACCACGCCGTCTAGATAACAGACGTGGGTTTTATCTTCCTCCCTGGAGATTTAATCCTGCAGAGATTAAAGTCCGGCTCACGATTTAACTAGACACGAGTTGGCATTTTGGAGACAATGGCTTAGCGTGCATCTACACCAGGCATAGGCAAACTTGGGCCCTCCAGGTGTTTTGGACTCCAACTCCCATCATTCCTAACAGCCGGTAGGCTGTTAGGAATGATGGGAGTTGGAGTCCAAAACACCTGGAGGGCCCAAGTTTGCCCATGCCAGATCTACACTGAATGCAGTTTGATACTGCCCAGTCTTCTGTGTGTCCAGGTGGGAGTTTCTCATTAATTGAGGTTCCGGGTTTTATCCTGCCACTTTTGGACTCTCGCTTGCTGAGATGTTCCTGCGAGGGTCTCTGTACATCTCGATTTAAGGCGTTGTCCTGTTGGCAGTAATAGGCAGTAAGAGCACCTAAAGCTTCGGAGAGCTTCTGTTCAAACATTTCAAAGCTCCCTGCTTGGGTGGTGATGGTACGACCGTCAGCATAGATGAAACTTACTTATAATAACTTACTTATAATAACGAATCCCAAAAGTAATTAAAATTCTTAAAAATCAATGGAGGACCTTCTGATAGCAACACCAGGGACTCTCCAAGTTGCCAGCTACTGGTCAAAGGACATTTAATATCATGCCAAGTTTTTAACTTTGTGTTTTTAAATACATTACAACTATACCCTTGGTTCGCTTCTGATATATATATATACTATATATAATATAATAAATATATAAAAGAGTGATGGAAACACGGCACCAGACAAAACAACAAAACTAAAGGCCCCCCAACCTCGAAATTTGACAACACAACCCATCATCCACGGCTCTAGGTTGATACAACAAAAAGAAAAGAAAAATAAAGTCTTAATTAGAGGGAGAGGAATAATTGCTTTTATCCAATTGCTACCAGTTAGAAGGCTAAGCTCCTCCAACTTGGTCTCCTAGCAACCCAATAAAAATAATTTAAAAAAACACTAAAAAATAATTAAAAACACTAAAAAAATTAATACAATAAAATACTATAATAACAGAAAATAACTAAAAATAATACAAGAAAATAATAAAATATAATAAATAAAAAAGATAACTTACAATAAAATTAATTTAAAAATACAAATAACATCAAATAAAAATTACACAACTATTTTTAACCAATACCACCACCACTTTGCCACAGCAACGCGTGGCCGGGCACAGCTAGTAATAAATAAAATATTAAAAAATAAGGACTTAGATAAGCAAAATATAACACATCACAAACATTTACCACAGAATTGAGGCATTAAAATATGAGATGAATTATGGCAACCAACAGGACAGATAGGATTCCAGCAGATTTTCGGCCCAGTTTGTTTTGGAGCCAACCCAAGATTTTATCATTCCATTTTTTGTATGTGATCTTTTATGACTTGTTTTTATTGTTGATTTACTTGTTTTATTGCTTTGTTTTTATATTGTTGATGTCTGGGCTTGGCCTCATGTAAGCTGCCCCGAGTCCCTTTGGGGAGATGGGGCGGGGTATAAAAATAAAATTATTATTATTATTATTATTATTATTATTATTATTATTATTATTATTATTTTATTATGACACAGCAAACAAGATAGATATGCTGGATTTTGTGTGACATAGCAATGAAGGCAAAAGGTGGCTGTAATCCACGTGGCAGGACCCTGGCTCCCTTGTGAGGTGGCCTTAACATGTTTACCATGAAGGGCAGCAGAAATGTGGGAACGGGACCTTTCCGGATGTGGCTTCTCAGCGGCGGACTATCCTCCCTTGTGAGGCCTGATTGGCTCCAATGTTGGTTTTACCTAACTTCGTATATACATTCATTATTTCAAGTTGTTTTAATTCAGGCCTGGACAAACTTCGGCCCTAGAATCATAGAATCATAGAATCATAGAATAGTAGAGTTGGAAGAGACCTCATGGGCCATCCAGTCCAACCCCCTGCCAAGAAGCAGGAAACCCTCCAGGTGTTTTGGACTTCAACTCCCACAATTCCTAGGTAGGCTGTTAGGAATTGCAGGAGTTGAAGTCCGAAATACCTGGAGGAGGGCCAATGTTTATTATTATTATTATTATTATTATTATTATTATTATTATTATTATTATTATTATTTTATTATGACACAGCAAACAAGATAGATATGATGGATTTCGTATCACAAAATCACAAGTCGAACACTTCCCAAGTGTCTAGGACTGTGTGATGTATTTTCGGATGATGTGTGCAGATCCCAGTCGGGTGGCCTTTTGCAGTTGGCAGATTGTAATTTTGTCAATGTCTATTGTTTCCAAATGCCGGCTGAGATCTTTTGGCACGGCACCCAGTGTGCCCATCACCACCGGGACCACCTGCACTGGTCTCTGCCAGAGTCTTTGAAGTTCAATCTTGAGGTCCTGATAGCGGCTGAGTTTTTCCTGTTGTTTTCGTCAATGCGACTGTCACCTGGGATGGCAACATCAATGATCCAAACCTTTTTCTTTTCCACAACTGTGATGTCTGGTGTGTTGTGTTCCAGAACTTTGTCAGTCTGGTTTCGGAAGTCCCACAGTATCTTTGCGTGCTCATTTTCCAATACTTTTGCAGGTTTGTGATCCCACCAGTTCTTTGCTGCTGGGAGGTGGTACTTGAGGCATAAGTTCCAATGGATCATTTGGGCCACATAGTTGTGCCTCTGTTTGTAGTCTGTCTGTGCGATTTTATTATTATTATTATTATTTATTTATTTATTTATTTATTTACAGTATTTATATTCCGCCCTTCTCACCCCGAAGGGGACTCAGGGCGGATCACATTATAACACACATAGGGCAAACATTCAATGCCCATAAACACATCAAACAGAGACTGAGAGACACACGCAGAGGCAAGTTAACGTTCTTCTGAGGGGATGTTCGATTCTGGCCACAAGGGGGAGCAGCTGCTTCATCATCCACACTGACACCACTTCCTCATTCCAGGTCGTAAATTAGTTAATCTTGCCTCCCGCTTTATAAGTGGTACCTTATCTCCTACTTGATAGATGCAACTATCTTTCGGGTTGCTAGGTCAGCAACGAGCAGGGGCTATTTTTTATTTTTAATTGACGGGTGCTCACCCTGCCACGGGCTGGCCTCGAACTCATGACCTCATGGTCAGAGTGATTTAAGGCAGCTGCTCAACAGCTGCGCCACAGCCCGGCCCAATTTTAGAGCCTCAAAAAATTGGTTACAAACTCATAAATGTTTCTCTCCACGGAAATCTTTAGTAAAAGGCGAAAGATTTATACGATCTGAAGAGAAACCAGAGTATTATTATTATTATTATTAGTTTTTCAAGGTCTTTAGCATCCTCTGCCAAAAGGTGCAAGTGCCTCACCATACTCCAACTCCTAGGATGCCACATGGCAGTTTCAAAGTGGTGCCAAACTGCTTAATATTATTAATATTAATTATTATTATTAATATTATTATATATTTATACCCCTCTTTATCTCCCCCAAGGGGACTCTAAGCGGCTTGACATAAAAGCAGTAGTATGCAATTTAAAATATGCAAACATACCAACCTTCCTACAGTGTAGATGCGCCAAGGTCTTCCAAATAAGGAAGGATACCCATTGGCAGAAATCCTCTGACCTCGATTCTTCTGCAGCGCTATGCGTTCCTTCGCATACGGTCCTGAATTTTTAATAACTGCAGACTCGCAACCTAAAAAGCAAAATGCATGGCAGTATTTTTATCCTGTGTGAGGTCTCTTTCGTTTTTGGTTTGTATAAAATAAACAAATATGCAAACATTAAAACAGGATTAAATATAAACAGTGTTTAAAAAATTCCCAGTTAGAAACCATCAAAACATGTTCACTATATAGCCTACAGCACCTGGTATTTGTTGGTGGTCTCCCATCCAAACCTACACCAAAAATCAGATGGGATCTGGTGTTTTTAGGACATTGTAGCGTGCTTTTGTATCATTTCCAACGACCGTGGACTTTTCTGAGGCGAAGAGAGTGTGACTTGCCTCAGGTCACTCTGTAGGTTTGCATGGTTGAGCAACGCTACTGCCATTGAAAACAACAACAACAACGAAAAAGCATTGCAAGGGACATATGGCCCATGCATTGCCCTCCTCTGAGCCAGTGACCCAATATTGTGACATCTGTTGCTTCTGGACCTAAATCTGGAAAAACTAGATTTGAATTATCTCCATTTGTTTGCATTTTTCTCTTTCTGCTCCCTCCAGGTTTACTAAGGAAGCCACTGCGGACATTGGTATCCCCAACTGGCCCCGCTTGCTAAAAAGGATGAAAATATGGGTGTCAGTATCTCTTGCTTGAAAGGTAAGACTTCCCACCTAATATTTATTTATTTATTTTTCAAACTTATATGCCGCCACTCCCCTAGGGCTCGGGGGCGGTTTACAAGAGCAGGCTAAAATCAACAATTTAAAAACATCTTTAAAACATCTTTAAAAAACATCTTAAAATGGTCTTAGGACCAATATGGTCTTGTACCCCAGCCAGTTCATCTTGCGCTCAACACCAACCAGAAATCCAAAAGAAGAAGTAGTAGTAGTAGTAGTAAAAAAAAAACAGTTTATTGAGAAAAGCACATATGAAAAAGGCAAAATCCAGTGGGTAATGGGAAAAATAGTCGACAAGTAATAAGCCAAACCAAATTGGCAATGGGAAAAAACACTCCAAAGGCAATAATCCAAATCCATTCCATAAGCAAGGTATAGAATCAAAACAGCATAAATCTAGGAAAACAAGACTGCAGAAACTTCTTCAAACATGATTCCAAACTCCTAAGATCTTAGACTAAAGCGTGAACTGGAAACAAAACTAGAGATCCTCACTGTTATGCAGCGTTGTCTGATCTGAATTCTAAACGAAGCCATTCTCTGATTTGAGGTCCGCAAGCCATGAAATCATGCCTGTGGCCTTGACTCTCTTGCTTGTGAGATTTCTCACACTGCTCTTTCTCACGGAATCGCTGTGACTTTCTTAATGTGCTTCCTCCCTGAGATTTCTGTGCTTTCAGGCGAACTTTCTCACCCACCCAACACCTTATCTGGGGTTGCTGTGAGACTATTAGGTGAAAGGTCTTCACCAGCCGGTGCATCTCCCTGTCTGCTGGACTCCGAGGCAGTTTCAAGCCCATTCTCACAGACAGGATCTAAACTCCCCTCGTTGAAGAACCCATCCACTCTCTGTTGTATATCTTACGGAGAGCCAAGGCTGTGTGTTTTGAACCAGAGTTTGAACCTTTGCCGGGCTTTGGAAACTCTGGCCACGTCATGCTCTCTCAGCCTCAAGGCAAAGTAATGGCAAATAACTCAGCAATACAGCAAACATCCCTTTTGCAACAGACAGTATCTTGCCAAGACACACGCTGGTAGATTCCAACAGGTTTTATTGTACAGAATACCAGAATCTTCTCTGTAGCCCATTTATATAGGGGCTCTCACATACCAGAGGGTAATTGAGGTTTTATGGCTGGCCCGTTTTATGGCTGGCATCTGTTCTTTGTCAGCGCTTGCTCTGTGTCCGGAGATGTCAAAGATCGGAGATCATGACACTTTGTTATCCCCTTGGGAGCCGCCAACAAGAAGGCTCTCTCCCGTCAAACTCTTCTATTATTTGCCAATTTAGGCAGAGTATAAAAGCCTTTCAGAAATGCAAATGAAATTAAGGTACCATTAGGCATCCCAATTGAGTGCTCCAGAGTCAGGACGCCCCAATTTCTGGAGGAAGACCAGCATTACCGAGGGATGTCCCAGGGCCACGTCTCATCCGCCTCGGGCCAAGAGAAAGCACCATTTGCACACCAGCATCCTTCCTCTCTGGAAATGCTAAATATTGCATTGGCCATTAGCTTTTACCGCCGCTTCGCCCCTGAATGGTGCCAGCATGTGCCGCCGGCTTTAATGCAAAGCTGTCGGGTTGGCCGCCCGCTCGCCGCTTGCCTCCGTGGGGGTCTCTTCCCACAGTGTGGGGTCCCCAGGTCACAGCTTCTAGGAAAGGTACCTTGAAAGCGGTGATTATTTATTCATTCCCTCTTCAGGCTGACATTCAGTTCAATAAGCGGTGGCCTTCTGCCCAGGGAGCACCTCTCCCTGCGCTCCCGGGTCTTTGAACGCAGCCTTGCAGGTGGAAGTCTGACCGGTGCAGACGAAGGAAGGAAAGCTTCTCCATTGTGGGGATATACCTGTTGGATACCGGCCTGTTGCACTGTCTATGGCAATGGGACACCTGTTTGCAAATATATAGGGCACCGATGCAGACTGAAAACTCCATGAAAGAGAAACCAGATGAGCTCTTTGCACACACACACACACAAGGCTAGGTTAGAAGTGCGCTAAATAATATATACAGTAGAGTCTCACTTATCCAAGCTAAATGGGCCCGCAGAAGCTTGGATAAGCGAATATCTTGGATAATAAGGAGGGATTAAGGAAAAGCCTATTAAACATCAAATTAGGTTATGATTTTACAAATTAAGCACCAAAACATCATGTTACACAACAAATTGGACAGAAAAAGTAGTTCAATACGCAGTAATGTTATGTTGTAATTACTGTATTTACAAATTTAGCACCAAAATATCACGATATATTGAAAACATTGACTACAAAAATGTGTTGGATAATCCAGAACCTTGGGTAAGTGAGTCTTGGATAAGTGAGACTCTACTGTATGTATGTATCGGATCTCTGTCTGTCTTTCTTTCTGATAATTTGCCAATCTATCTATCTATTATATATCTATGTATCTCATATATATATATATATATATATATATGATTGATAGGCAAATTATCAGACAGACAGAGATCAGATACATACATACATACATACATACGTACATAGATGTTAGACAGACAGGTAAGTAATCAGATAGAGAGATAGTATAGATTGATATATGATAGTTATATAAGTGATTGATTGATTGATAGGCAAATTATCAGATAGACAGAAAGAGAGATCGGATAGATAGATAGGCAAATAATCAGACAGATAGGATAGATTTTTATATATATATATATATATATATATATATATATATATATATGATTGGCAAATTTTCAGACAGACTGATCAGATACATACATACATAGATGTTAGATAGGCAAATTATCAGGTAGAAAGAGAGATCGGATAGATAGATAGATAGATAGATAGATAGATAGATAGATAGATAGATAGATAGATAGGCAAATTATCAGATCGGATTGATTGATATGTGATCTAGAAGTAATTGATTGATTGATTGATAGGCAAATTATCAGATAGAAGTGATTGATTGATTGATTGATTGATTGATAGGCAAATTATCAGACAGACTGATCAGATACATACATACATATATAGATGTTACTGTATGTGTGTATATGTATATATATACACACACATATACACATACACACACACATATGTAAATATGGAAATGTAAAAGAAAGGGAAAAGGACAGATCCCTCCATCAACGCTCCTCCGTAAGGATGCAAAAACCGGGGAATCCAGCAGGAAGTTTTCCAAAGAGTCATCCAGCTGTGTTGCATTTGTAAAAGCCATGCATGTCAATCCAGCCGGAGGCTTAATTCTGACGTCTGCCTGCTCCCTGGTTGTGGCTCCATCGTGGCATTTAGTGAAATGAGCTCAGTAGGCCATTAGTTCAAAAGAGCCGGACTCATTGTTATTAATGATGATGGAATGGGGCTTTCTCTCTCTTTCTCGGGGAATCAATAAAGAATATCCTCCTCCTCCTCCTTGCTTTTTCGTGGGCAAATCCGCAGCCGGGACGCTACCGCTGCTTGGCCACCAAAAGAAGAGCGATTTGACGAATGCATTTCCAGGCAAAAGGAAGGAAGCAGGGCAATTGGATTGCATTAAAGGGCTTGGCTGTATCAAGCTCCGTCTGGCTCCCAAGCATTTAAGCCCTGCCAGCTGCAAGAGCGGGGAGAATAAACTCCCCTCCTAAAGTAATGATATTTATTTAGATTTCTCTACTATTCACATTGTTTCAAAGCAAAACGCTTCTTCATCCATTTGACAATGCTGAGCCCAATTCCTCCCAATATAAGGGTGTGTGTGTGTGTCTGTCTATTTATCAATCGATCTGATCTATCTCATTTCTTTATTTGCCCATCTGATCTAACTATGTCAGTGTATCTAGCTATGTATCTACGTACCTATTGATCTATCTCATCTGATTATTTGCCTATTTCAGGTACAGTAGAGTCTCACTTATCCAACATAAACGGGCCGGCAGAACGTTGGATAAGCGAATATGTCGGATAATAAGGATGGATTAAGGAAAAGCCTATTAAACATCAAATTAGAATCATAGAATCATAGAATAGTAGAGTTGGAAGAGACCTCATGGGCCATCCAGTCCAACCCCCTCCCAAGAAGCAGGAAATTAGGTTATGATTATACAAATTAAGCACCAAAACGTCATGTTATAAAACAAATTTGACAGAAAAAAGTACAGTAGAGTCTCACTTATCCAACACTCGCTTATCCAACATTCTTGATTATCCAACTCATTTTTGGAGTGAATGTTTTCAATGTATCGTGATATTTTGGTGCTAAATTCATAAATACAGTAATTACTACATAGCATTACTGCGTATTGAACTACTTTTTCTGCCAAATTTGTTGTCTAACATGAAGTTTTGGTGCTTCATTTGTAAAATCATAACCCAATTTGATGTTTAATAGGCTTTTCCTTAATGCCTCCTTATTATCCAACATATTCGCTTATCCAACATTCTGCCTGCCCGTTTATGTTGGATAAGTGAGACTCTACTGTAGTTCATTACACATTAATGCTATGTAGTAATTACTGTATTTACGAATTTAGCACCAAAATATCATGATGTATTGAAAACATTGATTACAAAAATGTGTTGGATAATCCAGAACGTTGGATAAGCGAGTGTTGGATAAGTGAGACTCTACTGTATCTATAATCTATCTAAGCTCTCTGTCTGTCTCTCTGATTATTTGCCTATCTACCGATCTATCTATCTATCTATCTATCTATCTATCTATCTATCTACCTACCGATTTATCTATCTATCCAATCTCTTTCTATCTAATTATTTGCCTATCTGTCTAACACTGTGGTTCCTAAACTTATTTGGCCTACTGCCCCCTTTCCAGAAAAAAACATTACTCAACGCCCCCTGGAAATTAATTTTTTAATAAATTTAATAGCAATTAAACAGAAAGATATATGTATTAATGCATATGGCAAATGCACCTGTGGCCATCACCGCCCCCCTGGATCACTGCAGCGGCCACCAGGGGGCGGTAGTGCCCACTTTGGGAATCACTGATATATACAGTACTAGCTGTACCCGGCCACGCGTTGCTGTGGCGAAGTATGGTGGTATGGGAAATAAAGTATTGAGGAATTGGTGGTAGTTAAGGTAAAGGGTCCCCTGGGCTGAGTGGGTTGCTAGGAGACCAAGTGAGCGGAGCTTAGCCTTCTAACTGGCAGCAATTGGATAAAAACAATTATTCATCTCCCTCTAATTAGGACTTTATTTTTCTTTTCTTTTTGTTGTATCAACCTAGAGCAGGGGTCCCCAAACTAAGGCCCGGGGGCCGGATGCGGCCCATCAAAGCCATTTATCCGGCCCCCACAGCACAAGGGCAGAAGGGGGTTGGGCTAAATGACCCAAGGGGTCTCTTCTTCTCTTACAACCATTATTATTATTATATTATTATGACAGCAAACAAGATAGATATGCTGGATTTCGTTTCACAAAACCACAAGTTGAACACTTCCCAAGTGTCTAGGACTGTGTGATGTATTTTCGGATGATGTGTGCAGATCCCAGCAGGGTGGCCTTTTGCAGTTGGCAGATCGTAATTTTGTCAATGTCTATTGTTTCCAAATGCCGGCTGAGATCTTTTGGCATGGCATCCAGTATGCCGATCACCACCGGGACCACCTGTACTGGTTTCTGCCAGAGTCTTTGCAGTTCAATCTTGAGGTCCTGATAGCGGCTGAGTTTTTCCTGTTGTTTTTCATCAATGCGACTGTCACCTGGGATGGCAACATCAATGATCCAAACCTTTTTCTTTTTCACAACTGTGATGTCTGGTGTGTTGTGTTCCAGAACTTTGTCAGTCACATTATTATTATTATTATTATTATTATTATTATTATTATTATTATTATTATTATTAACATTGATTCTGGGTGCCATCTGTCAGGGGTGCTTTGTTTGTGCTTTCGGTGCACAAAGGCAGAGGGGGATTGGACTCAATGGCCCAAAGGGTCTTTTCCAACCCTCTTTTTTATTATTATTATTGTTATTATTATTATTATTATTATTTATTAATTATTATTGCTCGGTGGCCAACTATAGTTCGGCCCTCCAACGGTCCGAAGGATCATGAACTGGCCCCCTGTTTAAAAAGTTTGGGGACCCCTGACCTAGAGGCATGGATGAGGGGTTGTGATGTCAATTTTCGAGGTTGTGGGGTGTTTACTTTTGTTGTTTTGTCCGCTGCCGTGATGTCATCACTCTTTTAAATATATAGATGTATATTTATATTTTATATATTTATATATTTTTGGAGCCCCGGTGGTGAAGTGTGTTAAAGCACTGTGCTGCTGAACTTGCAGACCGAAAGGTCCCAGGTTCAAACCCCGGGAGCGGCGTGAGCACCCACTGTTAGCTCCAGCTCCTGCCAACCTAGCAGTTCGAAAACAAGCCAATGTGAGTAGATCAATAGGTACTGCTCCGGAGGGAAGGTAATGGCGTTCCATGCAGTCATGCCGGCCACATGACCTTGGAGATGTCTATGGACAACGCCGGCTCTTGGGCTTAGGAATGGAGATGAGCACCAACCCACAGAGTCGGGCACGACTGGACTTAATGTCAGGGGAAATCTTTACCTTTTATATGTGTGTATTTATATCCAGCCATTTTTTCATGGATTGCACATGTCTAATATAGAGTAGAGTTCCGGTTAAACGACTTCCAGTTAACCAACACTCCGTATTATCCGTATTATTACCTTGCTATCTACCTAGCAACGCGCACGGGCGCTTCCTTCAACTTGCTTGTAGGATAATAGGGCCTCCCTATTATCCGTCAGATCTGGTTATTCGACATTCGGCCCGTCCGTTTATGTCGAATAACCGGAACTTTACTGTACAGTAGAGTCTCACTTATCCAAGCCTCGCTTATCCAAACCTCTGGATTATCCAAGCCATTTTTTTAGTCAATGGTTTCAATATATCGTGATACTTTGGTGCTAAATTCGTAAATACAGTAATTACTACATAGCATTACTGCGTATTGAACTACTTTTTCTGTCCAATTTGTCGTATAAGATGATGTTTTGGTGCTTCATTTGTAAAATCATAACCTAATTTGATGTTTAATAGGCTTTTCCTTCATCCCTCCTTATTATCCAAGATATTCACTTATCCAAGCTTCTGCCGGCCCATTTAGCTTGGATAAGTGAGACTCTACTGTATTTATATATTCTTTATGTGAGCACTAGAGGGTACTATTGCAGCATTTTTAAAGGAAAACTTCCCTTGCAGGAAGCAAAAGGCCAGTCTATCCATCTGTGGTGTTATTAGGTAGGCAAGCATCGTTTATATTCATTGCAACACACCTAACTACCGTATATACTCAAGTATAAGCCAACCCAAATATAACCCGAGGCACTTAATTTTATCACCAAAAAAACCAGGAAAACATTGACTCCAGTATAAGCCAAGATACCAATAAAATTACATTAATTGAGGCATCAGTAGTTTAAATGTTTTTGAATCTTTACATCAAACTGTAATTTAAGATATGAGTGTCCAACTCTGATTAAATCATTATTTTCCTCTTCTTCAATGTAAATGTGCTTATGTATCCTTTTAATAATAATTGAGTGAAATAATAATAATAATAATAAATGCAGTAAAATAATAAATGTAATAATAAATGGAGGAAAATAATAAATGTAATATTAATAATAAAATAGATTAAAATAAATGTAAAAGTAACAACAATAATAGAGTAGGGTTGTTGTATGTCTTTCGGGCTGTGTGGCCATGCTCCAGAAGTATTTTCTCCTGACGTTTCGCCCACATCTATGGCAGGCATCCTCAGAGGTTGTGAGGTATGGAATAAACTAGGTAAGGAAAGGAAAGAATACCTAGTTTATTCCATACCTCACCTAGTTTATTCCATACCTCACAACCTCTGAGGATGCCTGCCATAGATGTGGGCGAAACGTCAGGAGAGAATATTTCTGGAACGTGGCCACACAGCCCAAAAGACATACAACAACCCTGTGATCCTGGCCATGAAAGCCTTCGGCAACAATAATAGAGTAAAATAATAAATGTAACAATAATAATAATAATAATAATAATAATAGAATAAATAAAAATAATAATAAAAATAAGAATAAATAATAATAATAATTAAAAAAATGCCGTGCCAAAAGGTCTGCCAACTGCAAAAGGCCACCCTACTGGGATCTGTGCGCATCATCCGAAAATACATCATATAGTCCTAGACACTTGGGAAGTGTTCGACTTGTGATTTTGTGATACGAAATCCAGCATATCTATCTAGTTTGCTGTGTCATAATAAAATACTAATAGAGAAAAATAATAAATATCTCATATATACTTGAATATAAGCCAACCTGAATATAAGCCCACCAGGACTCTCACCCGAGTATAAGCCGAGGAGGTTTTTTTCAGTTCTAAAAAAGGGCTGAAAAAACTAGGCTTACACTCAAGTATATACAATAAATATAATACACCGCATTCGGTTCCATGAGACAAGTGTCAACAGGTGTCCGTAAATGTCCATCTGTTTCTTCTGACTCTCTACCTTTGGCTCCCTTTAGGCTTCAAGACCTGCGTCAGCCAAGGCGGAGGAAGTGGCTGCGGCAGCGAGGTCCCCGTGGTGGTGGACAAGCGCCTGAAAGTCCCGGACATCATCATCACGCCCCCCACCCCGGTCGTCAAAGGTCTCTCCAGGGACGCCCGCCGGACGTCTGAGGAACCTCAACCCTACTCTTGATCCAGATGTCCAACGGGATGCCTTTTCCTCGCCTCTCTCTAACTTTACACAAGACTTACTCACGGACCTACGTGTACGTTGCCACTGGGACCCAGGTTGAGAAACGCCTACGTGGAATGACAATCTCGATGCTGGAACGAGAATGGCGAGAAGATGCAGATCTTTGCATTGCTGTGGTGGTCTTTGTGGATTGTTGTCTTGTGACAACGTTTTCATACTATGAGCTTGTACTGAATTGTAGGCACGTTTTGGAAAGGATTGCTATGTAGTTGAAATAGGGATGTGGCAAGAACCCCATATAACTCAGGCATGGGCCAACTTGGGCCCTCCAGGTGTTTGGGACTCCAACTCCCACAATTCCTAACAGCCTACCGGCTGTTAGGAATTGTGGGAGTTGGAGTCCAAAACACCTGGAGGGCCGAAGTTGGAGGCGGCACATCCACCCTCTTCCCACCAAAGAAATGAGGTGGCCTGCAAGTCCCATTATCCCCAGCCGTTGTTGAGTGTGCACCTCAAAGCTTTGCCAGTGTTACTTTTGGAGGCTACATCTTCCATCATCCCCAGATAATTAAAAAAACAGTCGCCAGGGCTACTTTTTTGAGACTGCATATCCCATCTGTGGACTATGGGTTAGGAAGTGTAAAGAGTAGCCCAGAACTTTGCCAGAGCTGCTTTTTGTGAACTACATATCCCATCAACTGACAGTGGGTTAGGAAGTGTAAAGAGCAGCTCAGAGCTTTGCCAGAATTACTTTTTTTTGTGGACTACAGATCCCATGATCCTCTGACAATGATTTAGGAAATGTAAAGAACACCTCAGATCTTTACCAGAGTTACCTTTTAGGGGGGACTACAGATCCCATCATCCCCAGACAGTGATTTCGGAAGTGTAAAGAGCACCTCAAGAGTTTTGCCAGAGCTACTTTTTTGTGAACTATATACCCCATCAACTGACAATGGGCTACGAAGTGTAAAGAGCACCTCAGAACTTTGCCAGAATTACTGTTTTTGTGGACTACAGATCCCATCATCCTCAGACAGTGTGCCAGAGCTACTTTTTATGAACTACATATCCCATCAACTCCTGACAATGGATTAGGAAGAGTTAAGAGCCCCTCAGAGCTTTGCCAGAGTCACCTTTTTGGGGGACTACAGATCCCATCATCCTCAGACAGTGGTTTAGGAAGTGTGCCAGAGCTACTTTTTGTGAACTATATATCCCATCAACTCCTGACAATGGGTTAGGAAGTGTTAAGAGCACCTCAGAACTTTGCCAGAGTCACCTTTTTGGGGGACTACAGATCCCATCATCCTCAGACAGTGGTTTAGGAAGTGTGCCAGAGCTACTTTTTGTGAACTATATATCCCATCAACTCCTGACAATGGGTTAGGAAGTGTTAAGAGCCCCTCAGAACTTTGCCAGAGTCACCTTTTTGGGGGACTACAGATCCCATCATCCTCAGACAGTGGTTTAGGAAGTGCAACGAGCCCCTCAGAGCTTCGCCAGAGTGACTTTTGTGGGATGACAAATCCCATAATCCCCAGATAATGGGTTAGTAAGTGCAAAGAGCACCTCAGAGCTTTGCCAGGACTACTTTTGGGTGACCACAGCTCCCATCATCCCCAGTCAATGGTTCAGAAGGGATGCCTTCTTCGGTTTGTTGCTTTGTACTGGATTATATGTCAGTGTAGACACATATAATACAATTCAAAGCAGAGAACAATGTGTATTATCTGCTTTGATAACAATCTGGATTATATGGAAGGGTGGAAGGGGCCTGGGACTGTCTACCAAATTGGAAACCATTGCGGGTAGATATATATCTATATCCATTTCTATATCTAGATAGATATAGATACAGATATATACACACACATGTCCATACACAAAACAATTTAAAAGGAGACAGAATGGTATAGTTGAAAAGGGTTCTAGAGCTTCTCAATGCAACCAGCCACGTCAAGACAACAATGTGTGGTCGACAGAAATTGATTTATTTACTTCCTGACAAAAGGGCTGCATTATTATCCCGAGCACTGAATATTTCTCTTTGCAGAAATGCAATCCTACCTGCAACGAATGACAAAACAATTGTGTTATTATTACAACGGGACAACAAGTCTTATCATACGAACTGGGTGGAAACGAAGCAAATGTTGCATCGACTTTTGCTGGAATTGCTGCTATTCGCCCATTCGTTTCAGCTCAAAATCAGGGAATAAATATCTCAACTAGCCATAAAGATCCATTGACTCTGGAAACCTCAACATCTTCTCAGACTTAGCCGTGGACAAAATGTGCAACTTCTTATATTCTTTGTGTTGAAAATTATTGTATTATTGCTGCAGATGGAATGATTGGAATGAGCACCCGATTGCTGTATACTTTATCCATCACGATCAAGCCGAATGCGGTTTCCGATTTCACAATTTTTATATAATAACGCACTATCTTCAACCATTTATCTCCTATTATTTCTGCTAGATTTGTCCTCCCAAAAAGCCTGAAATTTTTTGAATATTTCATTCCAACCTTAGCACTGATTCTATCCGTTGCTGGACCGGCATGTTTTAATTGTCATTGGAAATAATGTTTTCCAGGTCTTGGGAATATTTATAAAGCATCATGGTTTGTTATGCATTTAAAATGTCCTGGTTTTTTTTGGGAGGGGATTTATTTTGTATTATATTGCATTTTATATTTTATTCCATATTTTATTTTTTTATTTTACTAGTCTGTGTAAGTGAACAACCCAGCAACACACACACATACATATTTTCACTTTTATTGTGTGTATAGAAAATTGTTATTTAATTTTATATTTTTATTTTATATTTCATATTATTTTATTTTATATTTTATATTATATTTTTATTTTATATTTCATATTTCATATTGTTACATTTCATATTATTTCATGTATTTTTATTTTATTTTTCATATTATTTCATATTATATTTTATTTTATATTTCATATTTTATATTTTTTATATTTCATATTATTTCATGTATTTTTATTTTATTTTTATTTTCATATTATATTTTTATTTTATTTAGAAGCAGGCTGCACACCCCTAGGTCCAATAAAGTGCAATATATCTTTAAAATATACTGTTACCCAATCAAAAATAAGTCTCCAAAGAATGAGCCAATCAGAAGGCGGGGCGGAAGACGCCAACCAATAGCCATTACCGGTAGGCGGGACTATAGTCCATGCGAGAAAAAGGTAAACAGTGGGCGGGGTCTTCACTGCTTTTCTCCCTCTCAACCAATGGCCGCTACGATTGCCTACAGTAGGCGGGAGATATGTAAATCACTGAGCTCATTGGATTAATAGTAGGTAGTGGGCGGTACTTTTGCTTCCTTCTCAGCCAATAGGAAACTGCAACCAGTCCGGTTAAAAAGGAGCCGCTGGGGTAGTGGGCGGGATTTGGTTTCTGTCCCCTACCAATAGCAGGCGCGCTGGGGGAAAATCCAGGCCTTTCATTGGATGTCGAAGTAGGCAATCACGTTTTTTCCAACCAATAGCAGTCGCCGCTTTCTCGGGCTTGGAATGAGCGCGGGAGAAAAGACGCCAACTCGCGGTGGGCGCGGATGGCTTGAGTTTCCCCAACCAATAGCAGGCGCTGCTGTTTCCCCGCGAAGTCTTTCATTGGGCGATGGGAATGATTGCTCGGCCTTCCGACCAATAGGAAGCGGGGTAGCCTTTGGAGGCCGAGTTGGTCGCGCGTTTTGCCATGGAGGCCTCGGAAGTGGAGTTCCTGGCCGAGCAAGAACCGGTCACCATCATCCCCAACTTCAGCCTCGACCGGATTTACCTCATTGGGGTGAGCGGGGCGGCGAGGAGGGCTGGGGCTGAGGGGAGAAAAGCTCAAGGGGGGCTTCGTTCGACGGAAGCATCCGAAAGGGGCGGCCTGCGAGGCCCATCATCCCCCAGACAGTGGGGAGTGCGCCTCGGAGCTTCGCCAGAGCTGCTTTGGGGGACTCTTATCATCCCTATACAGGGCTTTAGGAAGTGTAAAGAGTGTAAAGAGCCTCTCAGAGCTGCTCTGGGAAGACTGCAGCTCCCATTATCCCCAGGCAGTGATTTAGGAAGTGTAAAGAGCGCCCCAGAGCCTCTGTGGGGAGGCTGCAAGTCCCATCATTCCCAAACAGGGCTTTAGAAAGTGTAAAGGGCCCCTCAGAGCTGCTCTGGGGAGTCTGCAGGTCCCATCATCCCCAGACAGGGCTTTAGGAAGTGTAAAGAGACCCTCAGACCTGTTTTGGGGAGACTGCAGGTCCCCTTATGCTCAATGTTGGAGTCCCCCAAAAATGGGAACATTGACAGTTTTGCCATCTAGTGGCTGATTTACTCATTTAGGTAGAGGTAAAGGTTTCCCCTGATGTTAAGTCCAGTCATATCTGACTCTGGGGGTTGGTGCTCATCTTCATTTCTAAGCTAAAGAGCTGGCGTTGTCCGTAGACACCTCCAAGGTCATGTGGCCACTGGCATGACTGCATGGAGCACCGTTACCTTCCCGCTGAAGCGGTACATATTGATCTACTCACATTTGCATGTTTTCGAACTGCTAGGTTGGCAGGAGCTGGAGCTAACAGCGGGCGCTCAAGCCGCTCCCGGGATTTGAACCTGAGACCTTTCGGTCTGCAAGTTCAGCAGCTCAGCGCTTTAACGCACTTCGCCACCGGGGCTCCCATTGAATATATAATATATAATTAATATTATTAATAGTATTATTATTAGTATTATATTGTATTAGTATAAATAATAATATTATAATACTACTACTACTAATATTAGTATTGTATATTATTATATAGCTATATTGACACAGGAGACATGGTGGAATGGTGTCTTCCTGGCCCCCCTACTTCACTCTGGCCCCATAGTGGCAATTAGTCCTTGGGGGGGGGGGGCTCCCATCTGATGACATAGGAAATAATTTATTAAGTGTTCTATCTTGTAATTCATATCTTGAAGCCCTGGAAAACAGCCGCACATTCAAGGACTATGCCTGAACCAAGCCTAAAGTGACTTCTTCATGTTGTTTATCCTTTTGTAGGGAGACCTGGGTCCCTTCAATCCTGGGCTTCCTGTGCAAGTTCCTCTCTGGCTGGCTATCAACCTGAAACAGAGGCAGAAGTGCCGCTTGATACCTCCTGAGTGGATGGATGTGGGTAAGGAAGACCTTTTCTCCTGTCTTGGGGTGTGTCTATACCAGGCATGGGCAAACTTCAGCCCTCCAGGTGTTTTGAACTTCCAACTCCCTCAATTCCTAACAGTGTGATTTTTTTTTTCGTGTCAGGAGCAACCGGAGTTGCTTCTGGAGTGAGAGAATTGGCCGTCTGCAAGGACGTTGCCCAGGGGACGCCCGGATGTTTTGATGTTTTATCATCCTTGTGGGAGGCTTCTCTCATGTCCCCGCATGGAGCTGGAGCTGATAGAGGGAGCTCATCCGCACTCTCCCCGGGTGGGATTCGAACCTGGCAGCCTTCAGGTCAGCAACCCAACCTTCAAGTTACGAGGCTTTTATCCCCTTGGCCACCGGGGGCTCAACAGTGTGATGAGTCAATGATATATGGATTGAATGAAATTGCATGAAAGATGTATGGTTGGGTCCTATAGAGGCTAGAGATGCCATCCTAAGATTGAGGCCTGGGAAACTACAAAAAGAAGCCCCAGAGGGTTTTTAATAATTTATCCCGTATTTATTACGATTTTTCCATTTATGTGTTTTAAATGCAATTTTTTATCCTGTATTTTTTATTTAATTGATAATATTGTATTACTGTTTTATCTTTTTATAGTGTGATTTGTATTATGTTGCCTATGTTTTGTCCTATGTTGTTTGGGCCTCTGCCCCATGAAAGCCGCCCCGAGTCCCCACGGGGAGATAGTGGCGGGGTATAAATTATTATTATTATTATTATTATTATTATTATTATTATTATTATTATTATTATTATTATCTATAATTAAAAGTTGCTGAACTGCTGACATTGATGACCAGAGATAAAATATTAACTCTTAGTGCCGTTCTGCTTACATGATTCATCCTGAAGCAGCATCTTTGTAAATGACTTTTTTCTTTTTTTCAAAATTGCTTTCCAGAAAAGCTGGAGCAAATCCGAGAGCAAGAGCGTAATGAAGCTACTTTTACCCCAATGCCTAGTCCTTACTACATGGAATTCACCAAATTGCTATTGAACTAGTAAGTAGGTTTTTGCAAAATTATTCTTATTGAAAAGATTTAGACTGGAAAAACGTTTGCACTCTTTGTGCACAAAATTTGTCAGATTTGAATTCGAGGAAACATGAGAGAGGATGTGCATGCAATTAATTTAGAGCGGCCATGCTTAGATTATGGTTAGAGATATATTTTGGGCGACAGCTCCAAGATCCTAATATTCGGGAGACCAAAGTCAGAACCACAGATCTGGAGTATTTGCCTGATGTATTTACAGTAGAGTCTCACTTATCCAACACTCGCTTATCCAACGTTCTGGATTATCTAACACATTTTTATAGTCAATGTTTCCAATACATCGTGATATTTTGGTGCTAAATTCGTAAATACAGTAATTACAACATAGCATTACTGCATATTGAACTACTTTTTCTGTCAAATTTATTGTATTAATTTAATTTATTGCTTAATTTGTAAAGACATAACCTAATTTGATGTTTAATACGCTGTTTCTTAATGCCTCCTTATTATCCTTATTATCCTTATTATCCAATATATTCGCTTATCCAACATTCTGCTGGCCCGTTTATGTTGGATGAGACTCTACTGTATATTTTAGCATGCATTGATAGTGCTTGAATCCCCCCCCCCCCCAAATTTCATTTCATTTTCAGCAGTATTGTATTGTTTTTATCATGTTGGAAACATGAGTCCTCTGAGGAGATAG
Organism: Anolis carolinensis; assembly: GCF_035594765.1. NCBI lineage: Eukaryota > Metazoa > Chordata > Lepidosauria > Squamata > Anolidae > Anolis > Anolis carolinensis. The sequence goes on from NW_026943820.1 coordinate 2,009,318, forward strand.
GGCAGTATATAAATAAAGTTTTATTATTTTATTATTATTTTTATTATATAAAATCAGATGTATGGATTGATAAATAATGGGCCACATAAAGCATGTTGAAGCAATTCAGTTTGTTCGGTGGGGGGCATCCATTACTGAAGCTAAGCAATATAGGCCAAGCTTTTGTATATTGTTTATATAGTGACCATTTTATGGCCTGAGTTGATACATTTCTTTTTCATTAGTGCCGCGGACAATATTCCAAAGGCAGATGAGATCCGGACGCTGGTTAAGGATACGTGGGACACTCGAATAGCAAAGCTCCGGTTGTCTGCAGATAGCTTTGTCAGGCAGCAGGAAGCTCATGCCAGGGTAAGAGAAATCTGATATGATCTGATGAGTTATAGATGACCAGTTAAAGCTGTGTGTGTTGTCCAAATCTGATAGTAAAAGAGACAGTGACTCTCATTAGACGATTGATCCCTGTAGCCAAGAATGGAAGTAACAGGTTTCAGATGTTTACTTTTTGATTTCATTTCTTCTTCTACTTACTGTTGAGAGCATAATTAAGTCTCACATGCTGTGAATTGACAGTTCACTATGTTCTTCTGAAATGATTTGCAGTAGTTTTGAAAAAATAGGTGCCTCTTATTTTTTCATTAGCCTCAACTTCACAGACTTACTTACCAGTCAAGATGAAATCAACTAAAATCCATTGCTTTGGACAGAGAACGAGACTGATGCACAAATAGAAAGGACATTGAAACACTGACCAATTGTGTGATATCTAATTTATAAGCACTTTATTAATATAATATAAAATCAGGATATTGCATTAATGATACTATAAGATCCTCTAATTTTATATTACAGTAGTATTGATGTTTGCAGCATCCAAATTTGAGTAATGTCAAATTATAGAAAAATGCAAAACACGTCTTAGAAGGAAGACTGGTTTTGAATTCTGATACATTAACAGTTTTAGATTTTGAGATTAGAAATCTCATCCCTAAAGGGTTGCATGAGATATTCAGCAAGTATCCTAGCTGTGTTGTTGTTTTGGTGCGGATTATTCAAGTGAAAGCGAGCAAAAATAGTCAACTGAAAACTATTAGGACAGGGCCAGGTTTTGCTTTTCAAGGCACTAGGAACAGTCTCTCTGAGCTTAGTGCCATTCAGAAGTGTTGGATTGTAATTGGGCAAAGCTGGGTGAGTTTATTTTTTATGGCTGATGTTCTGTGACAGGTGTCAGTCAATAAAAGTCATCATGATTCTCCATCTGACCTTCTAAATTCTAAATGGAGTATATTTCGTGACCGTTTGAAAACCTATGCAGGACAGTTTTGCACAACGTGATTTATCAAAGATATTTTGTGCTCAGCAATGCGAAAGGTCAATATAACCCCAGGTGTTGTTATCATTTTGTAACATCTGTTCCTTGTTCTTTTGTAAGCTGGATAATCTGACTCTGATGGAGATCAACACCACGGGCCCTTTCCTCACACAAGCTTTAGATCACATGTACAAGCTCCGCACAAACCTTCAGCCTGGAGGGAGTGCCCAGTCTCAGGACTTTTGACTGCAGAAATCTTCTGTGCGCTGTCTTTCTGATATTCTCTTACTGAGAAATCTTTCCTGCGGATGAATTACATGTATGCTATTATATACTTTTGGTTGTCTTACAAAATTACCTGAAAGCAAAAATGACTTTGTCTCAAATTTTGAATCAGTATTTGATAGTGTGTTGTCGAAGGCTTTCATGGCCAGAATCACAGGGTTGCTATGAGTTTTCCGGGCTGTCTGGTCATGTTCCAGAAGCATTCTCTCCGGATGTTTCACCCACATCTATGGCAGGCATCCTCTGAGGTTGTGAGGTTTGTTGGTAACTAGGCAAGTCGGGTTTATATATTCTTTCTCCCAGGTTGGGAGAAAGAACTCTTGTCTGTTTGTCCTGATATGGTCAAAAGTGACTAATCAATAAAGAATTGTTGTTGTTGTTGACTCTTGTCTGTTGGAGGGAAGTGTGAATGTTGCACGTAATCACCTTGATTAGTATTGAATAGTCTTGCAACTTCAAAGCCTGCCTGCTTCCTGCCTGGGGGAATCCTATCTGGTACTACGGCACTGCAAACTTAATTTGGCAAGATTAGTTTGCAGTGTCGTCGTACCAGGTAGGATTCTTGCAAAATTGGTTTGCGGTGTCATAGTGCAGTGCAAAAAAAATGTTTTCGGTGTTGTAGTACCAGATAGGATTCCCCCCCAGGCAGGAAGCAGCCAGGCTTCGAAGCTGCAAGGCCATTCAACACTAATCAAGTTGGCCAATAATAATAATAATAATAATAATAACAACAACAACAACTTTATTTTTATACTCCGCCCCATCTCCCCGGAGGGACTCGGAGAGGCAATTGCAACATTCACACTTGCCTTAGGCAGACAAGTTCTTTCTCCCATCCCAAATGTTATTCCACAGATATATAAACTCCACTCGCCCAGTTTCCAACAGATCTCACAACCTCTGAGGATGCTTGCTTTAGATGTGGGCGAAACGTCAGGAGAGGATGCTTCTAGGACATGGCCATACAGGCCGGAAAACTCACAGCAACCCAGCATTTGGTAGTATTTGTGAGCAAAGTAGTCCAGTGCTCAGTCTGCAGCATGGTACCTGCAGGGTTCCTTGGAATTGGTTCAGTTAAAGGAGCATGTGAATGTCCTCAGCAAACTGATGTTCTGGCGCAGCAGTGCTCCAGGTACCTGCCTCCGCCGCTGTCACTTCAAGACAAATTGGCTGGAGTTCTTCATGGTCTTCTGTGTTGGATTGTTTAATTCTTTTGTCATAAACCAGAAGGAGGAAACAAATTGGTCTTCCCTCTGATGGCTCCAGTTCCTCAGTGGGCCCTTATCTTCTGAAGCCTCCAAGAAGGAATGACAGAGCGAGTCTATTTTAAACCCTTGGCTGCACAGCACTGCTGTGGGCCTGTCTCAAAGTGATACGTTACTGCTAAGCCATCTTTCAAGGAGGGCACACTGCTTCGACCTACTTTAGCCTGAGTGTTAGCTGTTCTTAAGTGTATTTTTTTGTATTTTCATGTCAGCAACACTTTTAATGCACTGCTTTATGCATATGTGTGTTGGCTAAGAGAGAGGAGGAAACAGATCTACACAAACAAGGAACTATCACTCAATTTGGTTTCCCATATCTGCGTTTTATCCATCTTGAAGATTGTCTTGGCTGTGCTTAAGCCCCCTGCTTATTTCAGCTGGATCTCATTTTAATTGTATAGTTATTCATTGGCTGGCAGTGCTCAGTCTATCACTCATATGTGAGTGTTGTTAGTGGTCTGGATTATGATTTATGGAAGGCAATATATTAGACATGTGCTGCTTAAATACTGCTGCATTGGCAAGTGAAAATGAGACCGTAATGAAGAGCTGCCTTGTGTTGTTGAAGGCTTTCACGTCCGAAATCACTGGGTTGCTGTGAGTTTACCGGGCTGTATGGCCATGTTCTAGAAGCATTCTCTCCTGACGTTTCGCCCACATCTATGGCAGGCATCTTCAGAGGTTGAGGTCTGTTGGAAACAAGGCAAGTGGGGTTTATATATCTGTGGAATAATGTCTAAGGTGGGAAAAAGAACTTGTCTGTTTGAGTCAAGTGTGAATGATGCAATTGGCCACTTTGATTTGCATTGAATGGCCTTATGGCTTCAAAGCCTGGCTGCCTCCTGCCTGGGGAAATCCTATCTGGTACTATGACACTGAAAACTAATTTTTCAGTGTATTACGGCACCGCAAACTAATTTTGCAAGAATCCTATCTGGTACTACGACACTGCAAACTAACCTTGCAAAATTAATTTGCAGTGTCGTAGTATAGGGCTTTCTGGCTGCTTCCTGCCTGGGGGAATCCCTGGACTTTCCACAGATATATAAATCCCACTTGCCTAGTTTCCAATATACCTCACAACCTCCGAGGATGCCTGCTACAGATGTGGGCAAAACATCAGGAGAGAATGCTTCTGGAACACAGCCATACAGCCCGGAAAACTCACAGCAACCAAGAGGTGCCTTGCTTAAAGTTTTAAGTGAATTCCACCTGCTGGATATTGCTGATTGAAAAAAGGGGCTCTTTAAAAAATGTAGCTTTCCAAGTATTTTGATATTTTTAACTGAAATTTGTCAAAATGTAAATAAAACAATAGATGTTCAGAATGCAAAAAAGTTGTATTACAACTTCTGTTTGATTCTTTCGTGGCCCTTTCCACTCCCTTTGTTAGTGCTTTCCTCCATGTTGGTGTAATAACCCAGCCTTACTTGAGAGTTACCTTTTTAGTGTTGAAGATGGAACTAGATCTTGCTTAGAGTGAACTTGCTTACAGTTATACTTATCCATGCACATACACTTGGTTTCTGATAGTTTATCCCAGGCATGGGCAAACTTTGGGCCCTCCAGGTGTTTTGGATTCCAACTCCCACCATTCCTAACAGCCTCAGGCCCTTTCCTTTTCCACATCAGCCGCTTAAATGAGATTAAAAAGATTAAAAGATGGGCTTAAAGCCTGCCTTAAAAAGTGTGGCATAGACACTGAGAGAGAACTGAGAAGCCCTGGCCCTTGAGCGCTCTAACTGGAAGTCAGCTGTGATCAGTAGTGCTGTGGAATTCAAAGAGGCATGAATGGAGGGTGAAGGGAGAGATGTACCAAGAGGAAGAAGGCACCTCGAGCCAACCCTGACCGGAACCACCTGGAAACTGTGGAATAACATGCGGGTCAAGAACAGGCCTCTAAAGTCACCTATGCATCCACTGCATTTGGAAGGCCATCATACTCGGACAACGAAGGATCTCCTAAGTAAGTAAATACAACTGTTGTAGCTTCTGTTCCCCACTGGGACCGGGAAAACAATCCTTTTGTCATGATTTAGGAACATTTTATTTTTTGGATGTTGTCAGAAATTACAACAATATATTCATAAATACCTAATTACTACATTCAACAAATAATATATTACATTACATTTAATTCAAACAAGTACACTTAAAACAGGTTTTTTTGTCTCACAGCGTCTAAACTGCCCCAGCAGGCCTTGATCCTCCTGCTTCTCTCCCCTCATGCTCTGTGCTTAGTTGCTCGAGAAAGTCTTGTGTATTGTAACAACCGATCGGCATGGACCTGGGGCAAGGGATGAGCAAACAGGGTTGAGTTCAGGATGTAAGCAGTGGGTTGAGGCAGTCTGGGCATGGGGTGGGGCAGAAAGAATTGACTCTTTTATCTACTGAGGCTAGGAGAAAAGGAGAGAACACTTGCAAGATGAGTTGCACAAAAGGTGGGATGACTAGCATACCCGTAACCTTTTTGCATCGTACAAGGGAGTGTGTTTTAAGCAGCATGGATTGGAAGCTGCAGCTTGTGTGCAGCTGGATTGGAATCCAACCACTGTCTGGAGCCTGACTGGAATCCAAACAACTCTGCCTTAGTGCATTCATTCTTTATTCTTGCAGATAAGATGCATACAGAAATCAAGTCCGTTGGCTCTCATGTGTGTCCTTAAAAACAACACATGATGGATTTTGCTCAGGCGTAAGCAATGCGATGCAAATGTTTTTCCAAAGTTGACTTAGTTGAGAGAGAAACTAGTGCAATTGTGTTTTAGAAATGGGCATTGGGCAAACTTGGGCATTCCCTCCAGGTGTTTTGGACAGCAGTTCCCACCATTCCTAACAGCAGGTGTGAAAGCTTGGAATGCTATTGGATATTTGGAGAAAACAAGGAATCGCAGGAAGTGATACCTTTCTCCCTTTGATGCTTTGCTTTCTGCATTATTAAACCACATTAGAGGGCCTTGGTTGGCTTGTCAAAGGAATTGCCCAAGGTGCTGGATCAGGTTTGGGTTGTTAAAGGAGTTGTCCAAGGGGCTGGACCACGTTTGGTTTGCTAAAGGAGCTGTCAATGGTTCTGGACCATGGTTAGTTTGCTAAAGGAGCTGTCCAAGGTGCTGGACCATGTTTGGTTTGTTATAGGAGCTGTCCAAGGCGCTGAACCAGTCTGGTTTGTTATAGGAGCTGTCCAAGGCGCTGAACCAGTCTGGTTTGTTATAGGAGCTGTCCATGGTTCTGGACCATGGTTGGTTTGTTAAAGGAGCTGTCCATGGTTCTGGACCATGGTTGGCTTGTTAAAGGAGCTGTCCAAAGGTGCTGGATCATGTTTGGTTTGTTAAAAGAGCTGTCCAAGGGGCTGAACCATGGTTGGGTTGCTAAAGGAGCTGTCCAAGGTTATGAATCATGTTTTTGGGGTGTTAAAAGAGCTGTCCAGGGTGCTGAACCATGGGCGGTTTGTTAAAGGAGCTGTCCAGGGTGCTGAACCATTCCTAGCCACCTCAGGCCCCTTCCTTTTCCAGCTTAAGCGGCTGAGGGGAAAAAGGAAAGGGCCTGAGGCGGTTAGGAATGGTGGGATTTGAAGTCCAAAACACCTGGAAAGAGGGCCCAAGTTTGCCCATGAGTACAAAGCCTTCCCTCTTCCTATGCCCTTCTCTTTCCCCTTTCCCTCCCATTCATTCCCTCATTGGCAGAAACTATGTCTCATGCTGACTCGAAAGGTGCTGCTGCTATTGCAACCTTTGTTTACATCAATCAGCCAAACTGTGCCACAATCTATCCCAAGCAGGGATGCGAATGTCAAGTGTGGTTTGATTAGAAATAAATTAAGTTTGGTTCAAAATAAAAGAACTCTTCGTGCTATGCCATCTCTGTTTTGTTATCACTTGGCAAAAAAAGGCCTAAAGCAATGGGTGTATTTGACATCACATATCGCCTTACTTGGTTCGCGTCTGTAAATGTTATTTTCTGTTCGGAAATGGAATCTGAGTTACAGGAAGCACCGAGGCTACTTGTAACCCGGGTTCTGCTATGGTCCCATGTTTGAATGCTTTTCAGCTATGAAGTAGGTTTACAGCAAGGCTTAATTTTGATTTTTGGTGTATTTCCTACAACAGTGAAAGGGCAGTAATGAGTTATTTTTTCTCTCCGAGAAAGGCAAATTTATGTTGATGCTCAGTCGTTTAGATGGGAAAGTATAACATGAATTACTCTCCCTGTTTCCTACTCTTCTTTCTTATGCCCCATTAGAGCCGATTGTCTCAATACATCAGGGATGGATGTTCAGAATACTATTAGAGGAACTGGCAGGTTTAGTTCTGTGATGGATCACTTGTGAAAGTGGGGAAAATGCTGCAGCTAGGCAAAAATCTCTCTAACACAAGCCCATACATTTGCAATTCTGTTTTTCCTACTTGTTATGCTAGATATCCTTTCTTTTGGAGGGTGGCCAGGGCTTTGGTATTCATGCGAGTTGCATAGAAAAGAGGGATTATGGCAGGTATAACTTTGTCACATGGAGTAAAGAAGCTGCACTAGCCGAGTCTGCTTCTAAGCGTCTCTTAAAGGTAGTCATATAATAGCCTTGCAAGAACATACATATGTGCCTCTCATTGTCAAGTGTTCAAGAAAAGAAAAATCTTAATGGCAACAGCAAACGGACAACAAAATTGCCAAAAAAATTGAGTGAATTTTTGATTGTAAATACTGGGGTTATAAATATTCTCCTGTCCAAAATATTGTGCTTTTGCTACAAACTGTAAGAATTAGTTGGTGCGGTGGAATATTTAAGGCAAAGGGGGAAAAGAGGCCTGGTTCTCACTTTATGAATTATTTGTTGTCCCTTTATCAAACATGAAAGGTGTGTGCATTTGGGATTTGTGCTTGTCCCTTTTGAAAACACTCATTCCGTGATTACTGGAAAGGGATAGAGACTAAATCTGCGCACTCCCTACTTTTATGCTTCATAAAAGATTTGTAGCATATGTGAGAATAAAGCCAAATGTTAAGCAGCCCTATAAGACATGTTTAAAAACCAAGGCTTTGACTTTATTTCAACATATGATTGCAAACAAGGTATTTTCAAGTCAAGCCTTGCATGTCTGTCTCATCCCTAGTGAAATGATGCCATGTTAAATTAATAGTGGCAATTGGTTGATTATTGGGTGTGCGGGGGGGGGGGGGGGGGTAAAATTGCTTGTTACGAAATTTGTATTCAGTGTGTTATCTAAAGCTTTCATGGCCGGAATCACTGGGTTGCTGTGAGTTTTCCAGGCTGTAATTATTGTTCATATCATTATTATTAGACATACCCTCCCAATAGTTAACAGATGAATAAAAACAATGATGATGATAGTTCATTTATGAAGTGTTGGAGGATATGTCCAATAATAATAATAAATAATAATAATAAATTATTTTAATATGACACAGCAAATCCAGCATATCTATCTTGTTTGCTGTGTCATATTAAAATAATAAAAATTTATATTATTTAAAATTTAAAATGTAATTTATATGTGTTGTTGAAGGCTTACACTCACTGCGTTGCTGTGAGTTTTGGGGCTGCCTGGCCATGTTCCAGAAGCATTCTCTCCTGACGTTTCACCCACATCTATGGCAGGCATCGTCACTGAGCCCCTGGTGGTGCAATGGGCTAAACCCTTTGTGCCAGCTGAACTGTTGACCGAACGTTTGACGGTTTGAATCTGGGGCGGGGTGGTGATGAGCTCCCGTCTGTCAGCTCCAGCTTCCCATTGCGGGGACGTGAGAGAAGCCTCCCACCGGATGGTAAAACATCAAACATCTGTTAGGGATTGTGGGAGTTGACGTCCCAAACACCTGGAGGGCCTTTGCATAAGCTTTTTGGTGTTTCTGAACTGATCTTAAGAGGCCTGACAGGGTTGATGTTCCTAATGTTGTGATTTTGGACCTCATCACACTAGAGACTGGATCCACTTCATATCCACTTTAAGAAGCGGCTTTTAAAGAGCTCTGCCAGACAAGTCCTGGGCCTCACCAAACTACAATCCCCAGAATTCTGCAGGAGGAAGGAACCGGATTTAAAGTGGATCCATGCTCCGCTGTGATGGGGCAGTTTAGGTGGTTGGCAGAATGAAGAAGCACTATGTATTGTCTACATGGTGTTCCTAAACCTTATTGGGATCTTGCTCTTTCAGTAGCAGCAGGCGATATGACATTCAGGATACGAAATTGCAAAAATAGGGTTTGAGACAGGAGAGGAGAAGGAAAGGGAAAGAAGCACAAGGAAGAGGAACCTATGTTTTGTTTCGTGGTTTTGCACGAAACCAATTGACTGTCTCCTATCAGTAAGTGGTGCTACACATTGCAAAATACCTAGAAGTTGAGCGCATGTGCCCCAGTGGAAAGCTTTTCCTTTAAAATCCTCTCTCTTTTTTTTTTTTAAAAAGAAAACACTTCAATAATATTTTTCCATGTCCTGACCAGCAGCAGTACAAACACTAAAAGCAAGCTATCGTGCCTTGCCAAAAAAGGAAAAGCAGAAACATATTGAAAATGGCAAGCTTTTTTTATAACAATAATTAAAGTAATAAAAACAATACAAAACATTTTTTAAATATATACACAGTACAAGGCTCTTGAAGCACCTTTTTTTTTTCAACTCTTTTTTAATTGCAAAATCTTTGTACGAAAATTTCCACCCACTGGGGTACATGTGTATGGTCTGTACGTATATATCGTCCCTGTTCTGTACATCCTCCTCCCCTCCCCGGTAATAAAAAGGTACCTTCCGTTTGTTTATTCACTTTTTTATTTTTGTGTGAAGTGCATTTCCAGCCAAAAGCTGATCGATGCATGGGGAAGTCAACGTTTTGGAAGCAAGCGGGCGGCATTGTCTTCTGCTACTGCTAGTAAATCTGCAATTTGTATATCCAAAAATTATCAAGTTCATCCTAACAGAAACATGTGTATGTACCTGGTGTCCTCTTGGATTGATAACAGTATATTGCAGGAAAAGGGATAGATCCCAAAGGACAACAGTGGAACTAATATGGCAACGAAAAGGAAAAATAATTCATTCCAGCCCCTCCGTTGAGAGGGGGATGTTAGTGTCATTTGGATTCAAAACAAAAGGCAGGAGAGGAAAGAAACAGAAGGAAAACAACCTTTTAAATGTGTAACCAAAACTACATCTCTTCTAAATTGGGTTTATTATTTGCAGATTGTTTAAAAAAGATTGATTCGGTTGCAGATGGGTTTGGGGTTTTTTTTTTCTTTCTTTCCCCTGGATCCCACACACAATCCTTTTGCTCCATGCATGGCACATTCTCTTTCATTTTATTTTATTTAAACTTCAAACAACCTCCCAGTGAAAAATATTAAATATTCCTGGTAATAAAATAGATTATTATTATTATTATTTCTATACTATACGTTCGGCCTAGTGCAAGGGAGTGTCACCTGGGATACCCCTTGAAATAGCTTCTAGACCACTGCATTGCAGGTAACGCAAGGCACTTTCGCAAGTGGTCTAGTTCAGCCTGGAGTCGTTCCCTTTCAGAGACAATCTTCTGCTTCTGGTTCCTTAGTTCCTGCAAAAGAAGAGACGCGTCAGGACAGCGTCAACTTAACGTGGACACAAACACGTTTCGGTATTTGAGGACCCAGGCCAGTCTGGGGAGAGAAAGTAAGGCAACCATTGTAACTGAGTTGCTGTGAGTCTTTTGAGCGGTATGGCCATGTTCCAGAAGCTTTCTCTCCTGAGGTTTCACCCACATCTGTGGCAGGCATCCTCACAACCTCTGAGGATGCCTGCCAAGATGTGGGCAAAATGTCAGGAGAGAAAGCTTCTGGAACATGGCCATACCGCCTGAAAGACTCACAGTAACCCAGTGATTCCGGCCAGGGCCGTAGCCAGAAAAAAATTTCGGGAGGGGTTTTGAAAATTTGGAGGGGGGGGGGTGTTGAACCCTAGCACACACCTCTCCCCGCTACAAACCTGTCAATATCTGCTTGAAATAGTGCCTGGAGGGACTCTTAATGTTTTGTGTCTCATAGACTTAGCATGGGGATTTGGTTAACCAGTTAAAATTCATGAGTAAACCAGGTTTTTTTTATAACCTGAAAAATTTCGGGGGGGGGGGGGGGGTTGAACCCCTAAAACCGCTCCCTCGCTACAGGCCTGATTCCGGCCATGAAAACCTTCAAGAATACATCAACCATTGTAAGTCCCACCTTGATAGCCATACTCACCGTCATAGTGTGTGAGAGCTGCTCTGCTGTCAGGCTGAGACTGTAGTGCTGGGCCTCCAAGCGTCTGCATTGAGTTTGCAGAACCTGCCGTTCCAGGTTTTGCTCTGCAATCAAATTTGGATTATTAAATCAGCCATCCAAATCAATCCCTCTGGATTAGGCTATATATCCAAAAAAAACTATCAGGCTGCCAGAAAATTCTGAATGGCCCTGGCTAAGTTGCATTTCAAATGTTTACAAGTAGTTGGCTAGTGGCTAGCCTTAAAAAAGCTGAATTCTTTGTTTTTCCCAGCAGTGAAACTAACATACACAAAATACAGTAGAGTTCCGGTTATGCGACATAAATGGGCAGGCCGAATGTTGTATAATTGAAACTGTTGGATAACAGGGAGGCCGTATTATCCATCCCAGCAAGCCAGGTGCTTGCCAGCAGGGAAAATCCTTGTCCCTCCCAGCAAGCAACCGGTTTAGAGAAGCCCGCTGCATGTAGCAAAATGTGGCGGGCTTCTCCAAAGTGCCGGGTGCTTGCCGGGAGGGAAAGTCTGCTCCAGCTGCATCTTGTCCCTCCAGCAAGCACCCTGGGCCGCACGTCGGATAATACAGTAGGTCGGATAACCAGAACTATTTTAGATTGTGTTGACCATCTTCATTGACAACCATCTGATTGAAATTGTTGGCCTGTAACTGTCAGTTTTCTCCTGTACACTTTTAAGTACCTGATGAAGAAATAAGTGAAGCTTTGAAAGCTCACACGATATGTTTATTGCATTTTGGTATTGCTCTTTTGTGGATTTTGTTATATATACACAGTAGACGTTATATATACACACAACACAGTACAGGGCCGGGCTTTAGCACAGCAGGTTAAACCAAGAGGTTGACAGTTCGAAGCCTGGGTCAGGGTGAGCTCCTGGCCTTTAGCCCAGCTTCCGCCTACCTAGCGGTCTGAAAGCAAAATGTGAGTAGATAAATAGGTAACACTTAAAAGTGGGGAGGTGTTTCGAGGCACCTAGAAATGCCAGAAAAATGATGGCGATTCAATCAAGGAGGAAAGTTTATGAACAAAGCTCTTTGGTAGGGAGATGGAGCAACACCACCCCCATAATCATACTTTTCTAGTATGCAGATGCTTCAAATTTCTAACACGCTTCTTTGTAAGAATAACCCAATTCCCACAATCATTCTTGTTGCCTTTTCTGCAACACTTGCAATAGAAACAATGTGGCGGTTTATATGCAATAATAATAATAATAATAATACTTTTATTTCTAGACCACTACAAGCAATTGCATTATTTTACTTGTGCGGGGAAGTTCGTATTAGGTAAATATCTTGAAAAAGAACATTTACCAAAGCAGATACAGGAAAAGCGAGTATTGAAGCACAGGATTCTAAAAATTATAGAGACGTTAGTCAAAGGAGCCTCCTGAATCAGTGTAGCTTACCTTCTATATGTTCCTGGTAAGCCTCAAAGATGGCTTCAATCCCGTGCCATTTGGGTCTTGGCTGCTCGTCCTCTTCTTCCTCTTCGTCTTCCTCCTCTTCTTCAGAGTCAGATGTCCTGTCGTTTTCTGGGAGATTGAAGCCCTTATGCTGGGAAGCTTTCTGGCCGTTCTGCTGCGACAGAGACACCCAGCTTGAGGTTTGCAATTCCGGAATGTTATAATGGATGGAGGCATCGACCTTATGGTTCTGCTCGGCTGAGTGCGCCATTGCATTGCCTAGAAGCCAGAACGCAAGAGATAAAACACCCATAACACGTGGCTATTCAGCAGTTGTTTTGACCTATGCGTAAGATGGGATCGGCTGCTGTGTTTTTTTTTAATCCCTTGCACATCTTTTGTGCGGTTGCCCAAACTTTGTGGGATAAGAAGATGGCTGTGTATGCATACTCCTGAACCCATCAGAAGTTAATTTGTTTCGTATGGAATTGTATGAAATATGTTTGGTTGGAGTCTAGAGATATCATCCTAAGATGAGACCTGAAAAACAACTACGCTTGGGCACTGTCATTAGAAGCTGCTGATGAGAACTGTGATAATGATTAATTGTTGACCTTTTGGGTGAAAAACAACGTGTTTACATTATCACAGACAATGGCTCTTTAAGGAAATGTTTACAAGGTTCCTTACATTAAGAAGGAAGTCCTTGTGTTTACCAACACCAATTAAGGAGAGTCAACATCTGCCCGGAACTGGGGATCCAGGCTGGAAAAACATCTATCATTCATTTACAACTTTGGAACAACATCAGCAAGAAATATTGCTATATAAGAGACCTTATTACTATCCAAAACATTGTGGCAGGCTGGAGGAGTTTGCCAATCTTCTGCATGGGAAGGAGAGGAAGTTGGTTTATTTGGGAGTGGTGGATCTGTGTTTTTATATTCTGCATGGATATGACATAAATCATCTTCACAAAAAAGTGTTTTGTTTTCAATACCTTTTATGAGGTGCTGTCACCTACTTTTGCAATAAAAGGAAACAACAGTATTGAGAATAGTAAATATCTGTAAATGCTCCATGGTTGGCATCTTGGTTTATCCCAACTGTTGAATGTCATGGTCAACAGACAGATAAACCGCATTGATTCGACAGGTGTGATCCGGTCAGAACTAGTAACAGGATTTAAGACTACAGTAGAGTCTCACTTATCAACGTTCTGGTTTATCCAATGCATATTTGTAGTCAATGTTTTCAATGCATTGTGATATTTTGGTGCTAAATTCATAAATACAGTAATTACTACATAGCATTAATGATGTTTTGGTGCTTAATTTGTAAAATCATAACCTATTTTGATGTTTAATAGGCTTTTTCTTAATCTCTCCTTATTATCCAACATATTTGCTTATCCAACGTTCTGCTGGCCCGTTTATGTTGGATAAGTGAGACTCTACTGTAGATCTTTTCTTATCGAATAGGCATGGTAAAACAGTGTGAACACCCTTGAGCTTTACTTCCCAAGTGTGTGCAAACTGGATAATTCCAGGACCCCCTGTCTCCATTTTTGCTAGTTGCGTCGTCTGTACCTTTGTGTTTCTGCAGCGCTTTCTGTGTGGACTGCAGCACCGACTCGTGAAACTGATGTGCAAACTCCTCGGCTATGAAGGGCTCCCATGGCTTGTTCTTCCCATTCATACTGTGTGACAGTGGCACGGGGATGTCCTTCGGCAAAGAGCTCCGGACGTAATTGAGGATGCTCAGGCTTTTTTTGGCCGTGTGCCCGTCGCTCAACTTGGGCTTCTCAACAGAGACGGGAACTGGCTCCTTGGCTCTCAGGAACTCGTGCGGCCGCAGCTGTTCTGCTCGGCAGGGCTCCGCGGTCTTCGGGGTGTCCGGCAGAGAAATGGCGGCCATGCTGCCTGGTTTATCTGTCTCCACTGCAGTTGGCTGTATTTGTGGCTCTTTGGGAAACAAACAAAAGTCATCATAACTCAGGACAACTAAGCTTAGCTATAGTGGTGCTTCTGGATGGAAATACCCTTTGTCTAGAGCAGTTGTCTAGAACATTCACACTTTCCTCCAACAGACAAGAGTTCTTTCTCTCTCCCACCCTGGACATCATTCCACAGATAGATAAACCCCACTTGCCTAATTTCCAACAGACCCCACACCTCTGAGGATGCCTGCCACAGATGTGGGCAAAACGTCAGGAGAGAATACTTCTGGAACATGGCCATACAGCCCAGAAAACTCACAGCAACCTTCTACTAGGGATGTTTTTCAAGCTCAAGAAATGCAACAATCCCATTTACAGCCACGTACCTGCTTGAACCATGCTAGGACTGTCCTGTGGCAAACTTTTCACTGATGCTGCCATGGAGGCACTTTTTTGTTTCATGGCATGGAACATCTCCACCAGCTTTTCTTTATCTACGAGAGAGAAAGGAAGAGCGTGAAGCCAGCTTTTCCCAATTGTCATATGAGAAAAGGCAGATATCTACAGGACCTAGGAAAGGTAATCTCTCAGATGCTGGCCCTTGTTCCTACCGCTGCCGTCAAGCCAGTGCATACCTTTCCTTTTCTCAGCCGTGATGTGTGTCAAGTTGAAGGTGGTGAGGAACCTCTTTTTCTCCTCAAAGTTGGGGCTGCAGTTCATCTCATCGGGGCTGTAACGTGTCGAGAGCACAAACCGCGGAGAAGGCGTCCGGCGTTTATTCTGGACCGTCGGTGGGGAAGGACTCCTTTCTCGCAACATGCGCCGCCTTTTCCTCTGTTTCTGGACCAGCAGTTCCTCCTTCTGCTGCTGAGTGGTCAGTCCAAAGAGCTGTAAGAACTCTAGTTTCTTGGGAGGAAGGAAAGACTTCTTTTACTAAAGGGCATGAAATCCCCAAGAGATACTTGCTGAAGGCCACAAAGGTGTATGTATCTGCAGAAAATAGAACTTACTTCAGAAGAGGTGTCCAACTTCAAAGGCGGCTGCTCTGCAACACAACGTAAGTGGGCTCGTACTTCCTCCTCATCACTCTCGTCATAGGAGTCATCTAGGTCATAATAGTAACCTGTGTGCACAAGAAAGGAAGGCAAATGTGAAGCCTCTGAGTCAGACACGGGCATACTCTGGCCCTAGGCGGATGAGGTTTATCTGTGGAGGGTCCGGGGTGGGAGAAAGAGCTTTCCTCTGTTGGAGGCAGGTGTGAATGTTGCAATTGACCATTTTGATTAGCATTTGCAGCTTCAAAGCCTGGCTGTTTCCAACCTGGGGGAATCATTTGTTGGGTGGTGTCAACAGGCCCTGATTATTAAATAATGGATTAAAACTCTTGCATATTCTCCAGTCTCAGAGGAGATCAGGCTCATCCGTTCAGCAACACAGGAGTCAACTCCATTGCTAGCTGGCCCGGATGTCCAGAAGGGTCAATGGGGTGGCCAAAGGAGAAGGAGACACATTCAGGACAAAACAGGTTGAACTGGTGCCCAATGAAGCAATGGAACACCGCCCAACAACACGCCATGGATGCTTTTACAGCCTGCATGCCCACGCTGCCTCAACTAAGTGCTTTGCTTTCCTCCATTCCACAAATCCTACTCAGGTTGTACATTCCAGATTAATATTTAAAGCTGCTTTATTAGCCTGGGCTCATCATTTATTAATTGGACCTGTCTTGGAGGCAGGATTTACACAGCAGCGCGAACTGGGTGTTCAAGGCGATTTGCAAACTCAGTAGGGAGAGCGGGCGAGAGAAGCGCCGTTCTGTTTGCAAGGAGCAATTAGTTCCCCGGCAGCAATGTGACCCCAGCTATTAGGGCTTTGATCAAAGCTCAAAGGCTACTTCCCACTAATTTCACATCTACTAGGCATTAGGCGTTCAATGCTTGTGTCGGAATGCAAGGAAAGCTAGGCAACGTGCCTTGGAAAGCCTTATTTAGCTCTCGAGATGTAAGAACCATGTACCAATCACTTTTAGGTGCATATTCAGTGTAGAATTAATGCAGTTTGACAACACTTTACCATGGCTCAATCTGATGGAATCACAAAAGCTAGTTTTCTCTGCCAAACCAGGGGCGCTTCCAGGCAGCACTAAATCACAGGTTTTAGCAAGGGGCAAAAAATCCCGGAACTTGGTGGCCTCGCTATTTGGCCACCCTAGACCCCGATCGGCCTCGCTACTCGGCCTCCCTAGACTCCAATCGGCCTCGATACTCAGCCTCCCTAGACCCCGATCGGCCTCGATACTTGGCCTCCCTATACCCCGATCGGCCTCGCTACCTGGCCTCCCTACTCGGCCTCCCTAGACCCCGATCGGCCTCGCTACTCGACCTCCCTAGACCCTGATCGGCCTCGCTACTCGACCTCCCTAGAACCCGATCGGCCTCGCGACTTGGCCACCCTAGATCCCGATCAGCCTCGCTACTTGGCCACCTTAGACCCTGTTCGGCCTTGCTACTTGACCACCTTTGACTCTGCTACTTGGCGTAAGCTCCTTACTCGCTCCTTACTTGCAACCCATTTGATCCTGGCAAATTTGTCCCCACGTCCAAGGAAGGAACATTGGAAGAGACCTATTTTCTACTGGAGGAATTGCATAAATCGAATGCATGGACTATATGTGAGTGCAATACTCAGAAGAACGGTGACTATATTATTGGTTTGTGTTGAACACGGCTTATACAAGAGTCAATTTGGGTTTTGCATTCTATTTTGAGTTGCCCATCTTTGAACAAACAAAGGGGCTGACCTTCTGGACCTGCGCGCACCGAACAAACCACAAGACTATGGACTGACCTTTCTCTTGGGCCTCCCTCCGCCGCTTCTCCTCCAGGTCCAACTTGCTGACCAGCTTGCGGTGCTGTTGCAAAAACTCGTCGTAAACATACATGGGGTCGTGGGCCCGGGGTAAAGGATGCCTATAAGGTGAGGCGGGTTTACTGGTCAAGCAGTCAACCAGCGGTCCAGTCTGTGAGTGGACGGCCCTTTGCTGGTTCAAGATGCTTTGCGTGGACTTCTCCAGTTCTGCTAAGAAGGGCCCGTGGGCAAAGCTACTGTGTTCCAAACCTCCAGGCTCTCTGCTCGGCGGATACTTGTCCAAGACGTCTCTTTTCCTGGCGCCTTCCTCCGCCTTCTCTGGACAGTAGACCCGCTCCACTTTGACCAGGGGGATGGCTTGCCGGCTGGGCTCATATTGGCTGGCATGGCTTTGGAGAGGGTGGCTTTCCTGCACCCTTCGGGGTTCGGGGTTGGTGTCTATCAAGGAGACCGGGTTCCAGAGCGAGGTGGGGACAGGATGGTGCTGCGGCTTCGGCGAAATGAGGGGAGGGGGGCCTCCGAAATGCTGCGGTGGGTCTCGGCTACTTGGCTCAGGGCGGTTTGGTCCCAATCTGCATTAGGAGAGAAACGCAGAAATTAACACTGAGCACACTATGGTAGCAAGTCTTGCAGGGGGTGCCAGGTACGTGCTGTGGGTTAAACCACTAGCTGCAGGAAATCTGACCGGAGTCGGGATGAGCTCCCGCTGTTAGCCCTAGCTTCTGCCAACCTAGCAGGTTCAAAAGCATGCAATGCGAGTACATCAATAGGTACCACCTTGGCGGGAAGGTAAAAGTCGCCTGATTGGAGATGTCTATGGACAACAATAGTATATTTACCATAGTATATTTATTATTATTGTATGTGACCTCATTTGATTTATGACTTGTTTTATTGTTGATTGACTTGTTTTACTGTTGTGTTTTTATATTATCTGTTGCCTGGGCTTGGCCCCATGTAAGCCGCCCCGCGTCCCTTCGGGGAGTTGGGGTGGGGTATAAAAATAAAATTATTATTATTATTATAAAATGGAACTAGAACACTTCCTCATGGCCGGAGTTGGGCATCGCCTCCAGATGCCGGAGATGAAAAAGGGGGAGGCCTTTAACTTTGCGTATTGTATGTCATTGTTGTTCACTGAATGTTTGCCTTATATGCGTATACTGTAATCTGCTCTAAGGGCCCTTGCACATTGTAAAATCCCACATTATCTGATTTGAACTGGAATATATGGCAGTGTGGACTCAGATAACCCGGGACATCGAGGCTTGCATAGGTAAAGGTAAAGGTTTCCCCTGATGTTAAGTCCAGTCATGTCTGACTCTGGGGTTGCTGCTCATCTCCATTTCTAAGCCGAAGAGCCGGCGTTGTCCGTAGACACCTCCAAGGTCATGTGGCCACTGGCATGACTGCATGGAGCGCTGTTACCTTCCCGCCGGAGCGGTACCTATTGATCTACTCACATTGGCATGTTTTCAAACTGCTAGGTTGGCAGGAGCTGGAGCAACAGCGGGCACTCAATCCGCTCCCGGGATTTGAACCTGGGACCTTTCGGTCTGCAAGTTCAGCAGCTCAGCGCTTTAACACACAGTGAGCTGCAAAATTAGAAGGGCCATTCTCCCCTTTATCCACGGGAGGGAGCTCAACCAGGACCAATATGCACATTTACACCTGTTTGGAGTCTGGAACTGAAGTGACATCTAGCGGTATCTACAATTAATGCAGCACAAGAACACTCAGCTCTTTGATTATTTCTCACTTCTATAGCACCCTCCTATGTATTGATTTATCAATGCCACTCCCTTCCCTTTCTTTCACAGTTGCAACAGATATGGAGGTGGAGGCATGGTTCATGTGGCTGTCGGTTCTTTCAATGCCTTGGCTTCCCCTACCTAGCAAAACGTCAGGAGAGAATGCTTCTGGAGCATGGCCATACAGCCTGGAAAACTCACAGCAACCCAGTGATTCCAGCCATGAAAGCCTTCAACAACATATTAAGCCTCCCTTGCCTAGTTTCCAATATATCTCACAACCTCTGAGGATGCCTGCCATAGATGTGGGTGAAACGTCAGGAGAGAATGCTTCTGGAACATGGCCATACAGCCCGGAAAACACACAGCAGCCCAGTGATTCCAGCCATGAAAGCCTTCGACAACATATTAAACCTCCCTTGCCTAGTTTCCAATATATCTCACAACCGCTGAGGATGCCTGCCATAGATGTGGGTGAAACGTCAGGAGAGAATGCTTCTGGAACATGGCCATACAGCCCGGAAAACTCACAGTAACCCATTGATTCCGGCCATGAAAGCCTTTGACAACACATAATGGAATGGAGTTGAAAGTGTAGTCATTATCCGTTTGGGTTGCTGTGAGTTTTCTGAGCTTTATGGCCATGTTCCAGAAGCATTCTCTCCTGATGTTTTACCCACACCTATGGCAGGTCTCCTCAGAGGTTGAGGCGAAACATGGGCAAAACGTCAGGAGAGAATGCTTCTGGAACATGGCCATACAGCTTCGAAAGCTCACAGCAACTCAAACTGAAAATGATGAGCACACTTTCAACATTATTTCATTATCTAATGCTATGATGTTGTGGTGAGTTGCTCTGAGTGTGAAAGGCAACCAAAAACAATCCCAACTGATGATGGATGTGCAAAGTGTGCCCCTGACCTCCTTATTCACTTTCATTTATGACTTTTGGATAGGCTGAATGGGAACAAAACTCCGCACTCAAAATATTATCTCCAAATTCTGGTGGCACAAAGGAAATGATACATGGAATCCTTTTTAAATAAACTAGCAAGCGGAGTAAAACCATGTGCATGATTAATATTGCATGCGCTGAAGCTGTGCATTTAACAGTTTTCCACTTGAGAGCACCGGGACTCCGTGCAGCAGAGCATCAAATGCGGATTGCTCCCTTGGTCTGTAATGGGGCTGCCGCGGAAGTCTCTGCAACAATGGTTTGCAGGGAACAGCATTTAGGAACATTAGCTCCGCTAATTGCCACAAATACAGATATCTACTGATATTTGCTAGGGACTCCTATAGAGCTCTTTTCTATCAAAGTAGAGTTCCGGTTATCCGATTTCCGGCTATCTGACTTACCGTATTATCCAACATGTTTGCCGGAGAGACTAGACTCTTCCCGAAAGATTCGGTTATCCGACATTCCGCCTGCCCGTTTATGTCGGATAACCGGAACACAATTCACC
Organism: Anolis carolinensis; assembly: GCF_035594765.1. Taxonomy (NCBI): domain Eukaryota; kingdom Metazoa; phylum Chordata; class Lepidosauria; order Squamata; family Anolidae; genus Anolis; species Anolis carolinensis. The sequence goes on from NW_026943820.1 coordinate 2,029,869, forward strand.
AGAGCAAAGCATTTCAGAACCATATCCCCATAAACTCCATAAAACTCCCCACCTGTCTGTCTACAAAAAATGAAGAGGATGTCGAAACACTGACGTTAAGTAGACATGAATGAAACAAAGGCTCTGCTGTTTCACAATTTAAGCACAGCCATAGCTTCTGTGGCACTCGTGTCCACCACTGAGGCGCAATGTTTTACTGGCCGGTGGATTGTGGCTTTTTGAGCAAACAGCCCAAGGCCCTCCTTGATGTGCGCATTCGAGGTGACCTTGTTCCAGTGCGCACAGCTGTGAAGGAAGATGACGAAATGAGAATCTGACACCGCCGTGCATGCACAGCAGCCACCCACTCCTCTTGCAGACCCGATTAGCAACTCTAATCCTCTTGATACCCAAAACCAACAATGGAATCCAGCAGCAGAGCCAAAGGGATGAGTCGAGTCGTTGGTGCGGATGCGAGCCCTTGGCATCAGCGCAAGAGAAGAGGTTTCAATCCACCCAGAGAGAGGCACAAGCAGCTTGGCAACTGGCGCTGACAGAAAGAGCCTTTCTGTGCATACTTTTTTTGCCTTTACTCCCTGCAGTTGGCACTGCCACAGGACGTCACACAGGACGATGGCTTAGCCACTTACTCTGTGACTGGGACCGAAGCCTAGCCTACCCTGGAGTGAAAAACACAAGCCACCGTGGCTGGAGAGACTCCTGTTGTGTTCAAGAGCAATCATCTCTCCCTTGGCCAAGGACAATAAGGCTGGTTATAGGAGCCAACCTTGGACTCTCTTGCCCCTGTCTGGACCACACACTGCCAGCCAAGGCTGCAACCCATTCGCAGACAGCCGTCTCCCAGGCCCAGGCCTTGCTCCCTCCATCTGCCAAAGATGGCACCAATTAGTGACAACTGTCGCCGTGACACCTGGTGACTGGCGGTTGGATGGAGGCCACGATGCTCACTCTGCCCAAGCTTCCAGGCAGCTGTCAGATGGCATTAGTTTGTGCCTGCTGAAATCCACCCAGAACAGAGTCAGAAGAAGGCTCTGGGTCTCCTTCAGCCTACCAAAGCGCTGACTCAGTTGGACTGCCTTCCTCTGTCAAGCAACCTTCCAAGTCTTCACTATTTGTTTGTTAATATTTGCTAACCTGTATTGTATGTACATCTTGATTTGATAGTTTGGTGTGGCTATATAGACACGTGATTATACTGAGCATATTCAGGCGCAGGACTCCGTTTTGTTATAAGTTGCTGTTTGGACTTCGACAGAATCAATCTGCTTTAGACCTCAGTGGAGGTGGATGCATGTATGCTGTGGACTTTAATGGATACAGTATGATTTTGGACTTCAGTGAGTACAACTATACTTAAAAAGACTATGGACTATTGATAAAGAATGATACCCTATGTTGGACTGCCTTCCTCTGTCAAGCAACCTTCCAAGTCTTCACTATTTTGTTTGTTAATATTTGCTAACCTGTATTGTATGTACATGTTGATTTGATAGTTTGGTGTGGCTATATAGACACGTGATTATACTGAGCATATTCAGACACAGGCCTCCGTTTTGTTATCAGTTGCTGTTTGGACTTCAACAGAATCAGTCTGCTTTAGACCTCAGTGGAGGTGGATGCATGTCTGCTGTGGACTTTAATAGATAAAGTAAGATTTTGGACTTAAAGACTGGACTATTGATAAAGAATGGTACCCTATGTTGGACTGCCTTCCTCTGTCAAGCAACCTTCCAAGTCTTCACTATTTGTTTGTTAATATTTGCTAACCTGTACTGTATGTACAATAGAGTCTCACTTATCCAATATTCGCTTATCCAACATTCTGGATTATCCAATGCATTTTTGTAGTCAATGTTTTCAATACATCGTGATATTTTGGTGCTAAATTCGTAAATACAGTAATTACTACGTAGCATTACTGCGTATTGAACTACTTTTTCTGTCAAATTTGTTGTTAAACATGATGTTTTGGTGCTTAATTTGTAAAATCATAACCTAATTTGATGTTTAATAGGCTTCTTCTTATCCAACGTTATCCAACGTTCTGCCAGCCCGTTTATGTTGGATAAGTGAGACTCTACTGTATATGGCGTTTTGATAGTTGGGTGTGGCTATATAGACATGTGATTATACTGAGCATATTCAGACGCAGGACTCCGTTTTGTTATCAGTCGCTGTTTGGACTTCAACAGAATCAGTCTGCTTTAGACCTCAGTGGAGGCGGATGCATGTGTGCTGTGGACTTTAATGGATACAGTATGATTTTGGACTTCAATGAGTACAACTATATTTAAAGACTATGGTCTATAGATAAAGAATGGTACCCTATGTACTCAACACAAAGAACTATATCCTATCTATAACTGAACTTTAGCACATGCTTTAGCACAGCTGGTTAATCGCCAACAGCAATAGATCACTGCTGACAGGATGCCCAAGTAGGAGTAAGCACCCAACTGTCAGCCCAGCTCACTGTCTACCTAAACAGTTCGAAATTAGCTGTGCTGTGAGTAGAGAAATTATGCACTACTTAAGCGGGGAGGTATTTTACGGCACCATAATAAATGCCTTTCCCCAAAAGAAACCACCTCAACCTGGATCAGGGACTTGAATGTTTTCAGACCTTCTCAACCTGAGAGGCTATAAAAGGGACAGGCAGTAGCTAGCCTGCTGTCCTTAGGAAAGAGGAGAAAGCCTTCTAGCTATTCAGAAGCAAATCCTACCGGAGGTTCTCTGGCCGGTGCTCGACTTCCATCTGTCCAGGTGGGCGCCCAATGTCCAAATGCTGCTCCAGCACCTGCTGCCGGAACTCGGAGACCTGGGACTGGCGGTCTTCCTTCTCTTGCCGCAACCGCCGCTGCCGCGCCAACCATTTCTCTTCCTCATTGGTGCGCTGGATGAGGAGGGCCGTGGCCGTGCTGCTTCCGGGCAAAGGGAAGAGGCTGTGGTTGGGAATGAGGCTGGGCACTGGGTGGTGTGAGGCAGAAGACTGGTGCAAAGGATGCTGGACTGGTTTGAGGGTCTGGATTGCAGAAGAATCCTTGGGCTTCTCTGCAGGAAAGAGACAAGAGAGACCAATGTTTATAGGCAGAAGAGCTGCTCTGATTCAATTATTTTTGGAAAGCAACATCACCTACACACTATCCCTATAGATAATGTAATTCTGGAGTCCATAGCGCCACCATACACCACGCATAAAGACTCATGGAAAATACACCTGTCCAGCAATGATCTCATGTGAATCCCCAGATACAGACATAATAATGGCCCAATCAATGTTTAACATTTACACAAATGGCCAGCCATTGCCAGAAAGGACAGAAAGTTTCATCTATGCTGACGATCGTGCCATCACCGCTCAAGCAGGGAGCTTTGAAATGGTTGAACAGAAGCTCTCTGAAGCTTTAGGTGCTCTTACTGCCTATTACAGGGAAAACCTGATGTTAAACAAGTCAGTTCTTAAAACACAAAAAGCCACAGCCTGTAGGCAGTTTCGACTATTCACAAAAAACTGCATCTATTTAATGCACTGTTCTGTGGATGAAGAACACTTGGGGAGAGAACAAGAGCCAAAAACAATAGCCAAGACAGTCGAGAGGTCAGGTATGGTACAAAGGGCAAAAGACAGTTCTGTCTAGGCCAGAAAAGTCAATGAAAGCTCTCGGCCTTTACTAGAAAGGACCATACATTTTTAAAGGTCTCTGCATACACCTTGAGGCTAGAACTGTGCTCTGCGTGGGTGGGAGTACTTTACATTATGTTAATGTCAAATCAACTAGATTCGATGATTGATGGGCAAACCCACGGGTATGCAGAACGCAGACAGAAACACACCAGCAGTGCTGAGCAATGAGTCCTGGAAATGCACTATGGAGAGTATGTGCCACAACAAAAAACAGAAAGAGTGCATTAGAAGAACGAGTTCTACAAGTACTGACGTCTGGAAAACATTTCAAATTGTACAACTATGGATACCAAAGAACCGTATATCACATGTTTTGAGATCTGATGAGATAGCTCTTCTCTCTGTCTCTCCAATATCAGTCAGTCTTGATATCCACAAATTGGGAGAAAAGAACAGATATGAATAATAACAACCTAAAGACTAAGTCTCCATTTTTTGGTTGGCCTTGTCCTATCCATAGGTACTTCCAAAGGAAAGAAGCTCTGGGTCACCTGCTCGGTTTGGCGTTAGCTGCTCAGTCGGTTTGACACGCTCTTCCGGTGGGTGGCTCCTCATCCCTTGTAGCTCCAAGACTGGGAGGAAGGGGCCTTCCATGGCTTTGACGATGCTCTGCTCCTTCTCCCGGGCTCTCTCCCGCTGCCTTTCCAGCTCTCGCTCCCTCTCCCGCTCCCGTTCCCTCTCCTTTTCTCGTTCCCGCTCCAGCTCCTTTTCCCGCTCGCGTTCCCGCTCCCGTTCCCTCTCTCGTTCGCGATCGGCTTCCCGTTCTCGTTCCTTTTCACGTTCCCGCTGCCGCAGCTCCTCATCCATCTGCAACCTGAGGAAGCGAAGGAAGAACAGAACTCACGTAAGCCCAATTGAGGGAGCATCTTCTCCTTCCTGGATAGCAATGGTGTTCCAAACACATTTCCTACCTCTCCGCGGTCAGGCTGGAGATGCGTTCAGATTGTAGCGCAGAGAGAGACGAGTGAGACAGTTCGGTGGGATACCTCACGCCGGACAAGTGGAGGTGCATGGCTGATGGGTGTAGCGGCGGAAGCGAACCAGGAGTCGGGATTGGATAAAAAGGTGAGCGTAGAGCTGAAAGGCAGTAGGAATCATCCATCCTGGAAAGAGAAATGCAATTAGCCTTTGGTGCCCTTTATAGTGATGTAGCCATCTTAGGGTCTGCCATTAAGGAGGAACCTGTCCTTTCTATCTCTGCCTCTGGCTCCAGATTTTCTGTTAAAGTAATGCTCATGAACATATCTACTTTGCTAGCTCAGGTATATCTGGTATGGGCCAGGCTTTAGCACAGCAGGTTAACCACCAGCTGCAATAAGTTTTACCAATCGAAAGGTTGGCAGTTTGAAGCCCGGGTCGGGGTGAGTGCCCAACCTTCGGCCCAGCTCATGGCCCATCTCGCAGATCGAAAACAGCTGTGAGTAGAGAAATAGGTACTGCTTAAGCAGGGAGGTATCAAAAAAGTCGGTGATCAGGGCTCTTCAACATGAAGGATGGAACAACAGCACCCTCCTGTGACCACAATTGAGCACAACCTCCAAGACGCCGAAGATGGGAAATGCCTATATCCCTCTATCTGCTGTCTGTCCTGTCTGTGTATAACGGCATTAAATGTTTTCCACATATGTATGTTCTGTGATCTGCCCTGAATCCCCTTCGGGGTAAGGAGGGCGGAATATAAATGCTGTAAATAAATAAATAAATATGGTAGGCTTATGACTAATTCTGAAGCCTCACCGCTGTTTGTTTTGGTGTGCTTCTGTGAGGAATAAAGCACACACAAGCCCTTCCTCCATCTTTTTCTTTCATATATTTTGTTTTCTTTTTAATGCATTTATCCTTTCTTAGGCAGAGGCTTTGCCGACTGGCATATGTGTGCACCACGGAGGCCTATGTAACAATGACCTCCAAGAATGGGTCAGTGGGTTCGTGCACACAAAACCTTCCCCAACTATTGCTACAAGAGTCCAAGAGTCCAAGCCTACAACTCTGCATGTATGGGAAACTGGTCACAGAGGAAAGGCTGGAGGGAGATGCTTAGGTTCCCCACAGCTTCTTTTTAAAGCATTTGCACTCCACGCCGGTCGTCAGATCTCAGATCTCCATGGGCACAGCATGCCTGGCTGCCCAGGGCATAACAGAAGCTGAGCCGAGGCAGGCACTGCTCCACGGGGCCTCATTCAGAGAACAAATTAGCAGCCTGACATCCGAAGTCCTGCTGCCGCTTTAAGTGATGGCCTGTTGTGCATTATTACAGCTGTTCTGAAGCCCTCAGAGAAGCCTCCATTGTGGGCAAGGCCTGTTTATTAACACTCGTTCCAAAGGACCTGCCTGGGGAGCTGCCCCAAAGCCTCAATCAAAAGCAAAAGAGGGCAACGGGCAGAGGCGGATGGCTCTTACCTGAAGGCCGGGTGAGGAAACGGATGGTGAGCCAGATAGCTGGGGTGGTAGTAGGCAGCAGCAGTGGCCGGATCCAGGGCAATGGGAGGCAGGGAGGACATGCGGAGCTCCTCGGCTGTGTGATAGGGACGGAAGCTGCGCAGGTAGTCTTCCGTGACCGCACTGGGAGGCACCACGTGGTGGACATGCCGCTGGAGGCTGCTGAGTGGGAAGAATGGCGATTATCACGACATGTATTCATATCTCATCTTTCTTCTCAAGGAAGCTTACAACTGGAATAAAACAATGCAGGGCAACTCCTCATATCCGCAGGGGATACATTCCCGGACTTCACATGGATAGGCATGGAATGTATCCCCCATTCTATTGAAATTAAGGAGTTCTGGCCCAATACCACCACAGTGTTGTAGTTCGGCCCATGATTGTGCCTGCACCTGATGTCACTGAGGAAGTGGTTCATGGGGATTCTGGGCTGCGAGCCAGCAAGAGATTTTAAGTCCTGGAACTGAGTCCTCTCTGTCTCCAGTAACTAGTGAAGGCCACATTTCACCTTTTGTTAGGAAAGCAAGGTCAGAGGCAGAGATGAGCTCAGAGGATGAACTGCCAGGTGGACAGACTAATGAGCCAATAGATAAGAGATTTAATTTTTGTGAACTTAGAGCTGCCTAGCAGAGTTTGTGAAGGTCACAGCGCTTATAAGCCAAAAAGTCCTTATCAGGTTCTCAGGGGAGACAGCATGATTTTATGGCTATATCCGAGAGATCCGAAGGATCTCTCGGATATAGCCATAAAATCATGCTGTATTGGGCTTGTGAGCCGCTCTGAGTTGGGGAGATGGAGGCGGCATACAAAAATAAAATATTATTATTACAGAGGGGCTTCCTGCCCTGGCGTACAACACACAGATACTTAGAGAGGGCATATTTTGTTGGATATGGATAATGAAGCCAGTGACACCAGGGTCGATTGAATGGGCCGGGCTGTGGCGCAGGCTAGTGAGCAGCCAGCTGCAGCCAGCTGCAACAAATCACTCTGACCAAGAGGTCATGAGTTCGAGGCCAGCTCGGAGCCTGCGTTTGTCTCTGTCTCTGTTCTATGTTAAGGCATTGAATGTTTGCCTTATATGTGTAATGTGATCCGCCCTGAGTCCCCTTCGGGGTGAGAAAGAAGGGTGGAATATAAATACTGTAAATAAATAAATTAAAAATTAAAAAAGTGACCACTGAAATGGAATTGAACTATTCACAACGTTAAAACGATTTAGACTGCACCCTCCCACCTGCTCTCCAATCTATTACGTGCATGCATGCACTTTGGAGAGGAAGGAGCTGCTCTTGTCGCCTGCCCTCCCGTACACCTTCCAGAGCCCCACTTACTTGAGAGGCGGGAAGCGGGAGTCCTGCACAATGGAGTTGGGTGGGATCCCGAAGGAGTAAGGCGTCCCAAGCAAGTGAGAAGGAACTGGCGGGGCAGTGGCTTTCTCCTGCGGCACCGGCGCCTCCGCGATCAGGCGGTCCCTGTTCGTGCTGCTGTTTCCAGCAGAGCTTCGTGACCCAGCTTCTTGCTAAGAGCAAAAAGGAACAGACACACCGTTAGACCCTGCTGCGTCCCTTGGGGAAAACAAGGCGCAAACAGCGCACAAAGATGCGCCTGGGTCGAAAGAAGTTCAAATTTATTCGCCACTGAGAGGAGAAAAGGTTTATCCACTTCCCATTAATTCAGTAATACTAACTCCTTGGGGCTGATCCCTATTATTGGAAATAACTTCACCCAGTCTCTGGGCACATTTACCTTGAAAAGGAAAAATGATGTCATATCCATTTGGCAAATGTGGATTTCCATGAACATGTGGGAACCAGCTTTTGAAAAACACTAGTCAAGAAAAGCATGACCTTGTTAGAAGTCAACCCTTTGAACAAGTGATATCCATAAGCATTCGTGTAATGGCGCACAGGTAACTCAGCAATTAAATTGAAGAGCCATGTCTTTGAACTGCCAAGGACAAAGACAAGCCACTACAAAATATATTTGGTTAACAGAGAATGGTTGTTTCTTTGAAGTTGAAATTGCAGTTGCCCAAAAGATATGAACTCTCTTGAAACCTCTCAGTTTAAAATATGCACTCGGAGATAAAAAAACAAAGTTCTTTGAAAAAAACTTATCTTGTTTACTCACAAACATCTTGTATTAATTCACCATACAGGCACATTTCTTATTAAAGTTCAGTTATAGATAGGATGTGGTTTCTCTTTGTGTGTTGAGTACACAGTGTATCATTCTTAATCAATAGTCTATAGTCTTTAGGTATAGCTGAACTCACCAAAGTCCATAAGTCATACTTATATACTGAAGTCCAAACAGCAACGTGCATCCACCTCCACTGACATGTAAAGCATGAATGGATTTTAATCTTGGACATTCTTAAAATTTTATATAATGTGATTTTATTTTGTAATGGTATCTGTTTTATATGAACTGTTGTTTTGTAGATTGTTTTATATGAATTGTTGTTTTTACATTGTTTTTAGGCATTGAATTTTTGCCTATTTACTGTAAGCCGCTTTGAGTCTCCTTGGAGAGAAAGGCGGGGTAAAAGTGATATAAATAAATAAATAAATAAATAAAGCAGACATGCATCCACCTCCACTGAGGTGTAAAACAGACTGAATACAAAATGGAGTCCTGCTTCTGACCATGCTCAGTACAATCACATGTCTATAACCCCAAGGTGTTCTTGGGATGTTGCTATTTCCAACAGGTTGAGTATCCCTTACTTGAAATGCTTCAGACCAGAAGAGTTCTGTACCTTTTTGAAGTCCATAAGTCATACCGTGCTTCCCCGAAAATAAGACAGTGTCTTATATTAATTTTTGCTCCCAAAGATGCTCTAGGTCTTATTTTCAGGGGATGCCTTATTTTTCCATGAAGAAGAATTTACAATTATTGTTGAACAAAAAAATGAACATTTATTATATACTGTACAGTAGTTGTCATCACAAACCAGATGAACTGTGAATCCTATCAAGAATTTCTTGTTACTGCCATTATTTCCATGTACAACACTTTATGATACATACATTTACCGATCCTGCATGCTCTGGTGTTCTGTTTATTGGGCATGCTTCCAAACAAAAACTTTGCTAGGTCTTACTTTCGGGGGAGGCCTTATATTTAGCAACTCAGCAAAACCTCTACTAGGTCTTATTTTCTAGGGATGTCTTATTTTAGGGGAAACAGGGTACTTCTCTACTGAAGTCCAAACAGCAACGTGCATCCACCTCCACCGAAGTCTTAACCAGTCACACATCCACCTCCACTGAGGGGATAGCAGATACATATCCATCTCCACTGAACTGGTCTAGCTAGAAGTAGACATCATTAATGCATGGTGTTTCCAAACAAAGTGGATCAAGAGATGGCAACCAAGATAGCTCACTTGCTTGTTTATGGATCAGCATTTGGCTCATCACTACCGGAAAAAGGAGTTGGGTTTAGCAGGCGTATCTTGGATTTGGTTCAACAATATGCCACAAATAGGCCGTCAGTGCCGAGCGAGACCACCCTGTGTTTGGACCAGCTGCAACTCTCCTGAAAGAGAGACTCGGTGCCAGTCATTCCTGGAGTGAGCCTGCCTTCAGCTGGAGCGGCAGCTGCTCATCTGCCTTGCTGAGTGTCCTGGCAATCGCAATGCGTGTACAAAGAGCGGCAGAGGGCATTAGGAAGCTGGCACTGCCAGTGGGGCCGAGCAGCCCGGGCGGTGGCCAGTCGTTCCCTGAAGAGGCCAGCCGCGGCCTCAGCTGCACCGGCAGCTGCTTGCCTTTTGCTGTCACAGCTCTCCTGGCAACACACACCAGCACAGGGAGGGAAGCAGGCAACTACACAATCTGGCCGGGGCCTTGCGTGGGTCAAGGCAAGCCAAGGCGCTCTCTGGGCAACCACCGGGTGCAAGGCGGGAGGAGACCGGACACATCGGCCAAGAGACCAGAAGGTCCAAAAAGCTCGGAAATAAATCATGCCATTTTCAGGCAGCTATCTGGTTTGGGCATCCAGACACACATTTGTATTCGCTTCACATAATCAGAGGAAAGGGAAGAACCCTCCAAAAGGAGAGATGCAGTTTACAAAGACTGGATATGTCTTGTCGAAGGCTTTCATGGCCGGAATCACTAAGTTGCTGTGAGTTTTCCAGGCTGTCTGGTCATGTTCCAGAAGCATTCTCTCCTGACGTTTCGCCCACATCTATGGCAGAGGTTGTGAGGTCTGTTGGAAACCAGGCAAGTGGGGTTTATATATCTGTGGAATGATATTCAGGCTGAGAGAAAGAACTTTAAGGAAAGTATGAAGGCAAATTGCAATTGGCCAGCTTGATTAGCATTGAATGGCCTTGCAGAATCAAAGCCTGGCTGCGTCTTGCCCGAGGGAATCCTTTGTTGAGAGGGGTTAGCTGACTACACAGAGAAGCCATTGCAATCCACAGGCATGTGGGCAATTTCAGCAGAGAGGAGGAAACCATGAAAATGAACAAAATCTGGCAACCAGTATTTAAAAAACCCTCTAATATCAAGACAATAAATAAAGAACAACACTTAAAAATAGAGGAACTCCAGACAGGAAACAATCAGGGCCAGCTAACACTTCCCAACAAAGGATTCCCCCAGGCAGGAAGCAGCCAGGCTTTGAATCTGGACATTATTCCACAGATAGATAGATAGACCAACTCCACATGCCTAGTTTCCAACAGACCTCACAACCTCTGAGGATGCCTGCCAAAGATGTGGGTGAAATGTCAGGAGAGAATGCTTCTGGAACATGGCCAGACAGCCCGGGAAACACACAGCGATCCAGTGGACATGTCAATATAAATAAGGATTTCTCAGTCAAGGTCATGTGGCCACTGGCATGACTGTGTGGGGCACCGTTACCTTCCCGCCGGAGCGGTACCTATTGATCTACTCACATTTGCATGTTTTCGAACTGCTAGGTTGGCAGGAGCTGGGGCTAACAGCGGGTGCTCATTCCGCTACCAGGATTTGAACCTGGGACATTTTGGTCCGCAAGCTCAGCGCTTTAACACATTGTGCCACCAGAGGCCCCTAATAATACCTAATAATAAAACCCTAATAGAAATTAATAGAGTAAAATAATAAATGTAGCAATACCAATAATAGAGAAAAATACGGTAATAAATGTACCATATATACTCGAGTATAAGGTGACCTGAATATAAGCCCACCAGGACCCTCACCCGGGTTTAAGCTGGGAGGTTTTTTTCAGTCCTAAAAAAGGGCTGAAAATTAGGCTTATACTCGAGTATATACAGTAAAACTTCAGTCCTTGCTCAGTTCTTTATACAGGCCGAGTATTTCATCTCCTAAATGCTCAGGAGAGAGCAGGTGACAACCCATGCCGTTTCCTTGTTCCTTCTCTCCTTCTTGGAGCAGAGAAGTCCAAGAACAGGTCACGAAAGTTCCCCAAGAAAGGTGAAAGGCGGGAGCATCAGCCGTGGTAAATAAACACCCTTCTCTCAGCATAAGAACAAGAAGAAAAGCCATCCCTCCCCTTGCCCTCCTCCTCCCTGCTCATGACTGGAAAGAAATCCCATTTGGTGAACCACTTCCTTTTCTGAGAAGCGCTCCCCTCCCGGGCCAGACAGCCCAGGGCTGACCTCGTGCAAGCCACACACATCCAGGCAATGGAGCTATTAAGGATCCTGGCAGCGGTCGCTTCCTCCGAGCCCACAAGCCAGTGGGATCTATTTTATGCATGGCGGGGAGCCAAGTGGCCCGTGAAAGCACTCCCCGGCCCCCTTTTAAGTGGATAAAACCCTCCTCAAGGCTTGGAGGGAGTTGCAGGAGGCAGGCTTCTGCTCAGCAGCACCCTGGATGTGTGCCCAGGCAGAAGGAAACAGTTCCAGCACGCTGAGAGGAGTCCAAATCAGACCCCTACTCCAGTTTGTACCTCCTTTTCCCACATATCTGGTGCAAATCGAGGTTTACTATAAATCCCAGGGTGGGGCTTAGAAAGGGCAGGTCTCTAATTCTCAATGCTATGCTGAAGAAAAGCCTGAGAATACATAAAGGCAGCTATTAAAAGGAGCCAGTGTAGGGCTATAGTTTGAGTTAGCTTAGTATGCCTCAGTCTGAGAGAGGCCTCAGTGTGAGAAGGTCTGGTGTGAGCAGCTTTGGTGAGAGAAGCCCCGGGTTGTGAAGCTCCATAAAGTTCTTTATACTTCCTGCTTTGTTTCCACCCTGGGCTTCTTTCTCATGCAGATAAACAGCTTCAGTCTCAAAGAGCCTCCTCTCACACCGAACTAACACAGGAGCTTCACACAATAGCTTTACACACAGCAGCTTTCACACTGGAGCTTCACACATGAGGCCTTCAAACTTCTTTATACTTCCTTTTTTGCTTCCACGCTGGGCTTCTTTCTCATGCACATAAACAGCTTCGCTCTCACAGAGCCTCCTCTCACACCGAACTAACATAGGAGCTTCACACAATAGCTTCACACACAGCAGCTTTCACACTGGAGCTTCACACATGAGGCCTTCAAACTTCTTTATACTTCCTTTTTTGCTTCCACGCTGGGCTTCTTTCTCATGCACATAAACAGCTTCGCTCTCACAGCTTCGGTGTGAGCCTCCTCTCACACCGAACTAACACAGGAGCTTCACACAATAGCTTTACACACAGCAGCTTTCACACAGGAGCTTCACACATGAGGCCTTCAAACTTCTTTATACTTCCTTTTTTGCTTCCACGCTGGGCTTCTTTCTCATGCAGACAAACAGCTTCGCTCTCACAGAGCCTCCTCTCACACTGAACTTACCTGTGTACGTTCCCTGTGAGAGGAGGCTCTGTGAGAGCTAAGCTGTTTATCTGCATGAGAAAGAAACCCAGCATGGAAGCAAAGAAGGAAGTACAGTAGAGTCTCACTTAGTTGGATAAGCGAAAATGGGATTAAGGAAAAGACTATTAAATGTCAAATTACATTATGATTTTACAAATTAAGCACCAAAACATCATATTTTACAACAAATGGACAGAAAAAGTAGTTCAATACGTAGTAATGCTATGTAGCAATTACTGTATTTATGAATTTAGCACCAAAATATCACGATGTATTGAAAACATTGACTACAAAAATGCAGAATGATGGATAAACGAGTGTTGGATAAGTGAGACTCTACTGTATTAAATTTATTTTACATTATTATTATTATTATTACATTTATTATTTCACTCTGATCTTATTATTATTATTGCATTTACTATTTTACTCTATTTATTACTACAAGTGCTATTTTTTGAGTCCCCTCGGGGAGAAGGGCGGGGTATAAATGCATGTAATAAATAAATAATAAATAGATAAATTTCCTGCATTTATTATTATTATTACATGTATTATTTTACTCTATTATTATTAAAAGGATACATAAGCACATTTACATTGAAGAAGATGAGAATAGTGATTGGATCAGAGTTGGACAGTCTTATCTTAAATTTGAGCTTGATGTAAATATTCAAAAACATTTAACCTACTGATGCCTCGATTAATGTAATTTGATTGGTATCCGTTTTTATTTTATTTTTTTGCATGTGACTTTTTACGACTGTTTTTATCTTTGTTGATGTTTTATTGCTGATTGAATTGTTTTATTGTTTTGCTTCTGCTTTTGCATTGTTGTGTCCGGGCTTGGCCCCATGTAAGCCGCCCCGAGTCCCTTCGGGGAGATGGGGCGGGGTATAAGAATAAAGTTGTTGTTATTATTATTATTATTCTTCTTATTATTATTATTATTTATTTATTTCTGAAATTTACCGCTCTTGGCTTGTACTGGAGTCAATGTTTTCCCAGTTTTTTTGTGGTAAAATTAGGTGCCTCGGCTTATATTCAGGTCGGCTTATACTTGAGTATATACGGTATATTATTATTACTCTGCTGTGCATTTATGGGGAGGGTCTTTTGTTAATAAGCCCACTCGCCTAACAATGGCTTCACTCTATGGAGTCCTGGGGTCTCTCCAAATGCCCTTCCCTAAACTAAGACGGAGCAATGGAAGTTAAAGCGAACTCATAGTGCTGTGTATTGCCAAAGGTCTCCAAACTTTCAACCCAAAGGTCTAATGACACATGGCATTACATGCACACAGCAATACCACACTCTGAAGAGACGGCTTATTGAGATCATGCTGGAATCGGAGCTTTCTTTGTTAAGCTCTGACCTGGATTGCTTGTTGATGTTCTCTGAGCAGGAGCTCATGTCATGAAGATAATCTTCTGTACCTATGGCAACCTTCAAGTGCGGGAGAAGAGCAGAGCAACGACTGGATTTGGACAGCAGGGTGCCACCACGGCTTCCACAGGCCTGGACCTTAAGGGCAGAACAGCTTCGCTCCTACACAGCCTGCTCTCCGCATTTCGGACGGACAACTGGTCACCTAAGAGAGTGACTCCGCAGCCTGGGACGACGCTGAGGCAGGAAAGAACCGCCTCTCTCCGTCAAGTGTATTTACTAAATACGACCATAACAAACACTCTGCAAGCAGCTGAGAGCTGCTCAAGACTCCCCTAATCTCTTCAGAAGATACATCGGCCATAATTAATTCAAAGAGATGGGCCCGCTGATTGGAATTTTTAATGAGCAGGAACATCTGCTCGCTCTCAGAACGCGGCGTGCGCCCAGAGCGCCGCACTCCCGCCCGTCTCCAGCAGCCAGCCAGCCCTGACCTTCTCCAGAAGTTATCACACAGGAGTCAATGATCTGGATGCACAAGGAGGGGCGTATGGGGCGAACAAGAGGGAGGCCACAGGAAACTTTGGGGCAAGTAGAGAAGTGCACTGGAAAAGGAGGAGGGTGCTTGCAGAAAAGAAGGGGCAGCGTTTGGTGCCCACCTGGACATCTCCCAATACACTAGAACGGGTCCCCAATCTAAGGCCCATGGGCCGGATGCGGCCCTCCAAGGTCATTGACCTGGCCCCTGTCCTAAACTTTAGACTTAGGGTTGACCTAAGTCTACCTGGTCTTTGGAGGTCTCTTTGCTTACTTATGGCCTTATGAGATCGTCTAGATGGTTTTTGGAGGTCACTTTCCTTACCTATGGTCCTATGAGACTGTCTAGACGGCCTTTGAGGGTCCCTTTCCTTACCTATGGTCTTCTGGTAGCCTGATGAGATCATCTAGATGACCTTTGAGGGTCCCTTTCCTTACCTATGGTCCCATGAGACCATCTAGATTGTCTTTGAGGGTCCCTTTCCTTATCTATGGTCTTCTGGTGGCCTGATGAGATCATCTAGATAGCCTTTGAGAGTCCTTTTTCTTACCTATGGTCTTATGAAACCCTCTAGATGGTCTTTGGATGTCTCTTTACTTACCTATGGTCTTACGAGATCGTCTAGATCAGGGGTCCCCAAACTAAGGCCCTCCAAGGCCATTGACCTGGCCTCTGTCCTAAACTTTAGACTTCGGGTTGACCTAAGTCTGAAACGACTTGAAGACACACAACAACAACAGTCCTAATTTTGGACTATTTCATCCTAGTCCGCCCCCCCCCCCAACAGTCTGAGGGACTGTGAACCTCCACTTAAAGAGTTTGAGGAGCCCTGCACTAGAAGTTGGCATATGGAGGCCTGAGGAGGGGACATCTTGCCTGGGTGGCGACCTGGATCTATTTCTTCCAAGCCTGGCAGTAATGAGGCAGAGGAGCAGAAGGAAAGGGGAGGGGGGAAGGCCTTATTTCCTCCTGCCTTTTTAAGATTTACGGGCTGCTTTGTTCCTTGGAGCCATTAATCATCCCGGGGAAGATACAGATGCCCACAGAGCCTGAAACAGCAGAGCAAATATAAATCTACTAGCCTTTTGATAGCAGCTATAAAATAAAACAGGTTAGTCAAGCATTTCCTCAGAGGCAAGCGGGGAAGAGCGCACCGAAAGCAACATCTGCAAACAACACCAGGCAACTGCCTTTGAAGGAAGAGGGAGGGAGGCGAGGGCAGCGGTGCCTCCGAACAGCAACAACGAAGGAGAAGGGCATTCTCTGGGGTTGCTTGGCATGGTATGTTTGAAGTGGATGCCTTTGCCATGGCCTCTCGCTAAGGCTGAAAGAATGAGACTTCCAGACCTGTGGGCTTTCGCTTCCCCCAAAGAAACACTTCAGAGATTTATTCATGTATTGGAGCTGGAGGGCAGCTGTTGTTGTTGTTTATTCGTTCAGTTGGTTCCAACTCTTTGTGACCTCATGGATCATCCCAGGCCAGATCTCCCTGTTGGCAACTGCCACCATCCCAGCTCTTTCAAGGTCAAGCCAGTCCCTTCAAAGATACCATCTGCCGGCCTTGCCCTTGGTCGGACCCTCTTTTTTTCCTTCCATTTCCCCCAGTAGTATTGCCTTCTCCAAGCTTTCTTGTCTCCTCATGATGTGGCCAAAGTCCTTCATCTTTGCCTCTCATCTCCTTCCCTCCAGTGAGCAGCCATTATTTCCTGGAGGATGGACTGGTTGGATCTTCTTGCCAAGGTCCAAGGCACTCTCAGGATTTTCCTCCAATACCACAGTTCAAAAGCGTCTCTCATCCTTCGCTTAGTCTTCCTTATCGTCCAGGTCTTTCTCACATCCATAGGTTACTACGGGGAATAGCATTGCTTTCACTATGCGGACCTTCGTTGCCAGTGTGATGTGTCTGCTCTTCACTATTTTATCGAGGTTGGCCATTGCTCTCCTCCCAAGAAGGAAATGTCTTCTGATTTCCTGGCTGCAGTCTGCATCTTCAGTGATCTTTGTGCCTAGAAATATGAAGTCTGTCACTGCCTCCACATTTCCTCCCTCTATTTGCCAGTTATCAACCAGTCTGGTTGCCATCATCTAATGTTCAACTGCAACCCAGCTTTTGCCCTTTCTTCTTCCTTTCACCTTGGTGATAAGGCTCCTCGGCTCCTCCTCACTTTCAGCCATCAAAATGGTCTCATCTGCATATCTAAGGTTGTTAATGTTTCTTCCAGCAATTTTAACTCCAGCCTTGGATTCGTCAACCTGTGTCCTGCATACAAGTTGAATAGGGAGGGTGAAAGTATAAAGCCCTGCCGCCCTCCTTTCCCTGTTGTTCCGTGGCCTGTTCTCACTGTTGCTGCTTGGTCATTATACAGATTCCTCAGGAGACACACAAGGTGACTTGGTATCCCCATACCACCAAGAACTTGCCACAATTTATTATGATCAACACGGTCAAAGGCTTTAGAATAGTCAATAAAACATTCCCTTCCCTGGGGAAGGTAATGGCAACCCAGCCCAGTATTCTTGCCATGAAAACTGCCATGGTTGGAGGGCATACTTGAAAAAAAACAGCAACAGTTTTTTAAAATTAGAACTCTGATCTCCAACAGGCATATAATGGCCATTCAGGAGCTGTTGTAGCAAAACTACTGAGTCCTGGGGTAGATGGGGCCAAAAAAGATACATCCACACTAAGATGGACTCATGCTTGCATGTATTCCTAACAGCATGCTGGCCAGAGACTGTTATTCTACACCGACAGCTTTTTAATTATGGTTTTGCACAAGATTTGGTTCCAGAAGGAAGAAGTAGGAGGAAAAGATGTCTTCCTGTATTCTGGTGACAAGAAACTTCATTTGGTGAGATGAATCTGCCAGGTGAGAAGCTCCTTTTTCTCCTCCGAACAGGGTTGCACCGGAGCGTCTTTGACGCAGGCAACACCTGCTCACGAAAGGTAAGAGGCAGCCATTCGAGGCAGGAGCTGAAAAAGCCATACGATTTCCAGCAGCGGCCCTAAATGCATCTGCGGCTATAAAAGAAAGGAGTGCTGCAACAACGATGGTGGGGAGAAGCCAGAAGATCCGTCATCCTCTGGCGATTAGTGCGCCATCTCCGCCAGCGAGGCCGCGGGACATGCCCTATTAGCTTTGGAGTCAGCCATTCTTCATTCTGCGCAGCCTTTCAAAGGGTTGCATATTATCTTTGAAAAACCGCTAACCTCTGATGGATGGGGGCCAGCAGCAAGCCCGCCGCTTTGCTTTTAGCATTGTGGAGCTGGCTTCCAAGCAGCTCCCCTCGCCCTCCTCCCTCCTCTCTCATTTTGCCATGTGAGTGTGTGCTCTCAGAAAGAAAGAAGGCTTCAATCAAATCCTTGCACAAGGATGTATGAGCCATATCATCTGTTGCACCGGCCCCAGCTCGCTCTACTTGGGAGCACTCCCTTGAGTGGCCTCAATGCTTCATTAGCTGCAAACCCGGGGAGCGGAAAAACCATTCCCTCCTCTCAAGAGATGCCCAATATTCCAGGAGGGTTTTCTTACACAAAGATGCATTTGGACAGAGACCAGGACTTGAGTAAAGACTAAAGGCACCTTGTGTTCTCCAAAGAGGTCCTGCTGCTTCATGTGCCTTCATTTCTGACTCTCAAAACACAACACCACACTGTTAGAAGGCTCTCATTTGTGCCTGAAAATAGAACAGATGCAAAATACACAAGGTATAACCCTTAGCGGATTTGCATCACAGAAGCCATCACAGCAAGAAGTGTTAGTGTGTTGTTGTTATTAGTGTGAAATGTTAAATTAAATTGTTGCTGTTGGATTGTATCTATGTGTTCCGGCAAGTTTTCCAGCAGCACAGGAGTTAATTACATGCCAGCCCTGATTGATTGCCTGCAGGGCCAATGGGTCAAGACTTCCCTTTCAACATTATGGACGGAACATTCGTCATGAACTGTGGAATGTTGGGAGGTGCCTGCTAGTACTGATAACAGACTCAGCCAATTGCCCTGACAGTGATGGTATTTAGAGTTGTATATAGTCTGTAAATAAAGTATTGAACCGCTGGGATCAGCAGATAATTAACAACTGAGGTGTTGTTTGTCGGTGCCACTTTGCCAATGCTTATGGTCTGACTGGTGAGAAGAAGGTGACTCATCAGTCATTCAGGGTGACAATTTAACCCCTGACAAGAAGCTCCCGTCAGACTGATTACGGTCCAGTCCCGGAAACAAACAGTCCACAGAAACAGCGGTGAGTAGATAAATAGGTACCGCTTAAGCGGGGAGGTATTTTAATGGCACCATAAGGAAATACCAGAAAAATACTGACCGATAAAAAAAGGAGGAAGTATATGAACAGGGCTCTTCAACATGAAACAACAGCAACCCCCCCCCCCCCCCCCCGTGATCAGAAATTAATCACAACTTCCAGGATGCTGAAGATGGGAAATGCCTATATATCTCTATCTGTTATCTGTCCTGTCTACGTATAACAGCATTGAATGTTTGCCGTATATGAGTTTCGTGATCCGTCCTGAGTCCCCTTTGGGGTGAGAAGGGTAGAATATAAATACTGTAAACAAATAAATAATAGTGGTTTGATTTTTGGGCTGGGAATATGGGACTTCAAATCACCAGGTCAGACATAGAAACCCACCACGTGGCCTTGGACACGTTCCACTCTCGGCTTCACAAAAAGGCAACGGCAAACATCCCCTGAAAAAACCTTGCCAAGAACACCGTAAGTCCGAAACAATGTGGAAGTCACACAACAACAAATGCTATTAATGCTACTCTATGTACTTTAATGCATTTTTAAGGAGCCCCTGGTGGCGCAATGGGTTAAACCCTTGTGCAGGCCGGACTGCTGACCAAAAGATTCGGCGGTTCGAATCCAGGAAGCAGGGTGAGCTCCCGTCTGTCAGCTCCAGCTCCCCATGCGGGGATAGGAGAGAAGTCTCCCACAGGCATCACCTGGGCAACGTCCTTGCAGACAGCCAATTCTCTCACACCAGAAGCGACTTGCAGTTTCTCACATCGCTCTTGACACGGGGAAAAAAATGTGCTTGAGCGCATCTTTAGCTCCAGCTCAGGAGGAGGAAAAAGTCTCCTTCCTGATGCCTCGTCTTTTGTTCTAGCGCACCAAAGCCGATCGCACTCAAAGGACATGGAAATGAGTGCAATTCCGTTCTCCCTGCTGAGATCTGGAGCAGCGAGCCACACTCGGTTAACCTAAGCCGGCTGGTTTTTCAAAGGCCGTTTATTAAAAAGGAGAAGACCGCGGCTAGCGCAAACATGGCGGGCAGCGTCAAAGAACGGTCCTGGGAAGCTGTTATTTCCCTTTCAGCCGGATCAGAGTTCAGGGCGCAAGCGTCTGTCCGTACACGTTTTCCCTCCGCCGGGGCGTCATCCGTATGCCTCCCAAGCGCCAGGGGTCCCGCTTCCCCTTCCCCTCCCTCCACGTCTCTCTTTGTGGTTTAATTAGTATTTCCAAGAGCTGCAATCCCACTGGGAAGCCTGGGCAAAATACAAGGGAAGAGAACCACTAACAATGATTCTTAATTAGCAAACACTCTGGCTTCCCGCTGCGGCCTGAATGCGAGGAGGAGAGGGATACATGCGCAGGCAGGCTGCAAAGACAGGACTCCAAGGATGGGCAGATTACTAGCAACGTTGGCCGGCTTACTACCGCCTTTCAAGTCACTTGACCAAAAACACCCATTTAAGATGGTTTCTGTTCCAACAAATCACAACGGAGACCCTCCTAGACTTCCAACCTGCATCGTTTGGCCTTTGCTTGTTTTTCTAGAAACGGAGGTACAGTAGAGTCTCATTTATCCAAGCTAAACGGGCCGGCAGAAGCTTGGATAAGCGAATATCTTGGATAATTAGATTAAGGAAAAGCCTATTAAACATCCAATTAGGTTATGATTTTACTTATTATGAAGCTATTCCAAAAAGGTACAGAACTCTTCTGGTCTGAAGCATTTCAAGTAAGGGATACTCTACCTGTTGAAAATAGCAACCTCCCAAGAACATCCTGGGGTTATACGCATGTGATTGTACTGAGCATGGTCAGACGCAGGACTCCATTTTGTATTCAGTCCGTTTTACACCTCAGTGGAGGTGGATGCATGTCTGCTTTACACGTCAGTGGAGGTGGATGCATGTTGCTGTTTGGACTTCAGTAGAGAAGGATGACTTATGGTCTTCAGTGAGTACAACTATACCTAAAGACTGTGAACTATTTACAGTAGAGTCTCACTTATCCAAGCTAAATGGGCTGGCAGAAGCTTGGATAAGCGAATATCTTGGATAATTAGATTAAGGAAAAGCCTATTAAACATCAAATTAGGTTATGATTTTACAAATTAAGCACCAAAACATCATGTTTTACAACAAATTTGACAGAAAAAGCAGTTCAATATACAGTAATGTTATGTTGTAATTACTGTATTTACGAATTTAGCACCAAAATATCATCACGATATATTGAAAACATTGACTACAAAAATGGCTTGGATAATCCAGAAACTTGGATAAGCGACGCTTGGATAAGTGAGACTCTACTGTATTGTGTTCTCGAAGGCTTTCATGGCCGGAAACACTAGGTTGCTGTGAGTTTTCCAGGCTGCCTGGCCATGTTCGAGAAGCATTCTCTCCTGATGTTTCACCCACATCTATGGCAGGCATCTTCAGAGGTTGTGACGTCTGTTGGAAACTATACAACTATACCTAAAGACTATGAACTATTGATTAGGAATGGTACCCTGTGTACTCAACACAGAGAGAGACCTACCTCGTATCTGCAACTGAATTTTAATAAGAAATGTGCCTGTATGGTGAATTAATACAAGATGTTTGTGAGTAAACAAGATACGTTATTTTCCAAAGAAAACTTTGTTTTTTATCTCCGACTGCATATTTTAAACTACGAAGTTTTAAGAGAGTGTATATCTTTTGGGCAATTACAAGTGCAATTTCAACTTTAAAGAAGCAACCATTCTTTGCTAACCAAATATATTTTTGTAGTGGTATGTCTTTGTCCTTGACAGTGCAAAGAAATGGTTCTTCAGTCTAACAGCTGAGTTCCCTGTGTGCCATTACATGAATGCTTATGAATATCACTTGTTCAAAGGGTTGAATTCTAGCAAGGTCATGCTTTTCTTGAGCAGTGGTTTTCATGGAGATTCACATCTTCATGGAGATTCACATTTGCCAAACAGATTCATGGAGATTCACATTTGGGTGCAGTTATTTCCAATAGTAAATGCATAGGGATCCTTACCTGCCGTCCTTCACTCCTCCAGACGCCATTCACAGTTTTGGTGGGTGCAATGGTCACGACGGGCGGCGTGCTCGGCACAGTGTGTCCACCTGGCGGGACAATGAGGGGCCCCATCGGTCCTCGCTTAGGCGTGCTCGCAGGGGAGCTGTGGTTGGTGGCCGGTGAGGAAACTGGAGAAGACTCGCTGCTTATTGACGACCCTGAAGGAACACATAGAAAGGGACACGTCAGTCTGGATTATCCTGACCAACAGTCCAAGCCAAGATCGGCTTTGGAGCCAGACGTTCTGCTAAGTCCTTGTCTTGCTTAGCTTGGTCAAGGGTCTCTTCCAAAACACAGTCTCAGAGACATCCAAAGCCAGCTATTAATTGTGGTCAAGAAGGACATGTCATGGGTACATTAATCTCAGAGGAACGTAATGACAATATCCCTCTGAATATACCTCCTAAGAAACCCCCGTGATACATTCATCTTAGGTTCACCATGGATCAGAAATGACTTGATGGCGTACAATAAAAATAGCAGACAGACCCCAACTGATACTGTACTAATAATTCTCAAGATCATCTGCCCTCTCGTTCATAAGTATCTTGCTCCCCAAGTGCCCTGTCCATACATTACGTTGGGCCTTTCCATGAAGCAAATTATCTAAGGAACTTGACTGTGGCCAGATACCGCTGGCTATTTCCCAAGGCAAGGTGTAATGTGTTCCCGTCTGAACAGATACTATATTGATGACTCTTAAGATCAGAGTTTTCACTCTAGGCTTCGGTCTAATTCACCACTTAGCTCAGGATGAGCTGGTTTAAGATCAATTCTAAGAAAGCCTCCTCCATCGGCCTTTCCATATCCTTCCTAACTCAACTGAGTTTCAACATGGCTCTCAAATAAATCAAATAGACTGTGGGAATTTGCTTTTTGTGACCTGCGCTCCCGTTCATATGTATCTTGCTCCCCAAGTGCCCTGTCCGTACATTACTTTGGGCTTGTCCATGCAGCAAATTATCTAAAGAACTTGACTGTGGACAGATACCGCTGCCTATTTCCCAAGGCAGGGTGTAATGTGTTCCATCTGAATTGCTGCGTGGGAAATTTGCGGGTTTCCCATATAACGTGTAACAAACAGGAAGTAGAATGTAACAGAAATGACTTGATGGCATACAATAAAAATATATAGTAGAGTTCTGGTTAACCGACATAAACGGGTGGGCGGAATGTCAGATAACCGGAACGTTTGGACAATAGGAAGGCTGTATTATCCCTCCCGGCAAGCCGGGTGCTTGCCAAAGGGAAGAGTCCCATCCCT
Organism: Anolis carolinensis; assembly: GCF_035594765.1. Classification (NCBI taxonomy): domain Eukaryota; kingdom Metazoa; phylum Chordata; class Lepidosauria; order Squamata; family Anolidae; genus Anolis; species Anolis carolinensis. The sequence goes on from NW_026943820.1 coordinate 2,053,314, forward strand.
CCGGCAAGCACCCACACTTTGAAGAAGCCCAGTGCGTGTTGCTAGGCTTCTCCAAAGTGCGAGCGCTCGCCAGAGGGATGAGGCTCATCTCTCCGGCAAGCACCCACACTTTGGAGAAGCCTGGTCCATATTGCTAGGCTACTCCAAAGTACGGGCGCTCGCCGGAGGGATGAGGCTCATCCTTCCGGCAAGTGCCCGGTTTAGGGAAGCCTGGTGCATGTTGCTAGGCTTCTCCAAAGTGCAGGCGCTCGCTGGAGGGATGAGGCTTGTCTCTCCGGCGAGTGCCTGGTTTAGGGAAGCCCGGTATGTGTTGTTAGGCTTCTCCAAAGTGCAGGCGCTCGCTGGAGGGATGAGGCTTGTCTCTCCGGCGAGTGCCTGGTTTAGGGAAGCCCGGTACGTGTTGTTAGGCTTCTCCAAAGTGCAGGCGCTCGCTGGAGGGATGAGGCTTGTCCCTCTGGCGAGTGCCCGGTTTAGTGCGTGCTGCTAGGCAGCAACATGCACCAGGCTTCCCTAAACCGGGTGCTTGCCAAAGGGAAGAGTCTTGTCCCTCCGGCAAGCGCGTTGGATAATACAGTAGGTCGGATAACCGGAAGTTGGATAACTGGAACTCTACTGTATTTTAGAGTGATTGAAGCAGAGCAGACAGACCCCAACGGATACTATATTGATGCGTGAAATTTCTCCTGTAGTCACAACAAGAACTTGCAATCTGCCTCGTTGGCAACTCCGGAGTGCCAAGATCTGACCCTTCTCAACTCAAAAGGACATTTGTCTCCCCGTTATATCTCATGTTGTTTCCTTATTTATAAAGTGCTTAGTATGCGTTAGGTGCTACACGAGGATGACAGATGATGAACAGATGCACAATGCAACTTGTTGCTTGCGATCACTTCCATCACATTGATTTCACATCCAATGTTCCTGCTCAGTAGCCTTCAGACCTTCGCGCCTTCGCATTTGGCAAGATGGAACGGTTTCTAGAAGGAAGCCAGTTCAATGACGATACCGCCCGCCCATCACAAATGTCCTCCAAAAAGGCTGAGTGTGCTCAGATGCTCCTCCGGTGTCTGTCTTGGAAGACCAACCAGCATGGATGCATCCATCATGGCACAGACCCATGGCTTCACGATGAGAGGAGCGACTGCTTTCAAGACAAACAAGTAAGAAGCCAAGGCTGCAAATGCCAACGTGACCAAGAAACGGCACTCCAAGAGATAACAGGCATTGGAGTCTACAGGCCCAACTAAAAAAACAACTACACCAAACCCTTGGGCAAGGCTTTGCTTCCATTTACATAATACATCTCTATTTCAAATCGCACCCACCCTAGGGATGCTGCTGATATTTGCAAGAGGAAAAAACAAAGAAATGAAACCGCAGGGCGGGAATGAAGAGCGCTGTGCATAGAGAAGAGCAGAAATACAAACAGGGTGCTAACTAGGGCACGTCCTCGCTAGGTTATCTTTGTGCATCTGGGTGGAAACATTATCGTGAAACGCAACCCAGACGAGGGCAAGTTTATGTACAAATAAAAGAGCATTCAAATAACAGCCGCGAGGAGTTCCAACGAAGCCATTTCCTTGTGGCAACAAGTGCTGGCAAATTGGTCAAGCAAAGTGGTTTTGACTGAGTCTTTGCACACAACTCCAACTACTTAGACCCTTCCTTTTAGGCCCTGTTGCACCCAAAAAGACACCAGATCCCACCTGATCTTGGAAGCAAACAGGGTCAGAGCTGGTTAGTACTTGGAGGGGAGACCGCCAACAAATAGCAGGTGCTGTTGGCTCTATTTCAGAAGAAGAAGCCACTAAATCCACTTCTGATGAGTCTTTGCCTAAGAAAACCGTAAGGACATCATGGGGTTGCCATACGTCAAGAGGAAACGAGAAGGTATACACACACACAAATATACAACTTGACAAAGCCCGAACTGGACAGCTATCTTGGAAGTCCTTTTTCGTAAGAAAGAACAAGAACTGGCAATATACAATATTAATACTATACTGTTGATGGACATCAGCTTGAACGCAAACTTGGAATACGTCAATGTGTTGTCCGAAATCACTGGGCTGCTGTGAGATTTCCAGGCTGTCTGGCCATGTTCCAGAAGCATTTTCTCCTGACATTCTGCCCACATCTATGGCAGGCATCCTCAGAGGTTGTGAGGTCTGTTGGAAACGAGGCAAGTGGGGTTTATATATCTGTGGAATGATGTCCAGGGTGGGAAAAAGAAAGAACCCTTGTCTGTTGGAGGCAAGTGTGAATGTTACTATTGGCCACCTTGATTAGCATTAAATAGCCTTGCAGATTCAAGGCCTGGCTGCTTCCTGCCTGGGGAGACCCAGAGTCTGAAGTCAAGACTACACAGAAACGCCACTGCAATCCACAAGCATGTGGAAAATTTCAACAGGAAAGAGGAAATTATGAAAACGGACACAATCTAAAAACAAACTCTAAAATCAAGACATTAAAATAAAAAACAACACTCAGAAGACAGTGGAATTCCAGACAAGTAACAATCAGGGCCAGCGAACACCTCCCAACAAAGGATTCCTCCAGGCAGGAAGCAGCCAGGTTTTGAAGCTGCAAGGCTATTCAATGCTAATCAAGGTGACCAACTGCAACCTTCACACTTGGCTCCAACACACAAGGGTTCTTTCTCCCTTCCTGGACATGATTCCACAGGTATAATGAACCCTTGTGTGTTGGAGGCAAGTGTGAATATTACCATTGGACAACTTGATTACCACTGAATAGCCTTGTGGCTTCAAAGCCTGGCTACTTCCTGCCTGGGGAAATCCTTTGTTGGGAGGTGTTAGCTGGCCCTGATTGTTTCCCACACTTGCCTCAGGCAAACAAGAATTCTTTCTCCCACCCTAGACATCATTCCACAGATATATAACCACCACTTGCTTGGTTTCCAAGAGACTTCACAACCTCTGAGGATGCCTGCCATAGATGTGGGCGAAACGTCAGGAGAGAACGCTTCTGGAACATGGCCAAACAGCCCGGAAAACTCGGATAGGTCCCTGCCTCCGAGGGACTCGCAGTCCGAGAGCGATCATGCAACCCGCTTAACATTTTTCCACAGATGGGAGGAAAGGGTCAGGCGAGATCTAATTGCGCTTCCATGTGTGCTGAATATTCATATTGCTTGACAAAGCGCTCTTCGGACACCGTGTCTTAAGGCTAATAATGCGGGCAACCGAGAGGGACCCTAGGCAATGAAATACGACTCAGGACAAGCTTGGAAGGAAAGAAAGGAGGAAAGAATGACAGGGAAGGGCAGTTGAACGCAGCACCAGCCTTATTAATTATTCCCGGGTTATTGCGCCGCACTTTCATTCTGGAGAGCGGCGGTGGCGGCGGTAACGGCGCGGATGCGGCTGGTGACAAAGGGAAGCCGCCGATATGGATTTGACACCCACTGAAGTCTATCTTGTTGGCGCGGGGCTGACAACAATTAGCCGGCTTAATCCCCTCTGAGCTGGGAAGCCATTACTCACCACGCACGGGCCTTATCAATCAATACCATCACAAAGCGCCCGGCAATTAATGAAGCTAAAGTCTTACTTCAGAACCCCTTAATTCTCGCTGTGTGGCTCGGAAACGGGAGGGTTTGTGATCGTTATAATTAACTGGCGGTATTCAGCCAGGAGTTAGTCAATGAAACTAATCTGGCTTGGAGATGACAAGAGGCGCAGTGTGGCAGTGTCACCTTTGTTGTCTGACCTCCTGCTTCCCACTCAGTGATAGCAGATTAGCCGGCAAGGCTGACAGGCAAAGGTAATTAACAGCTGAGACCCTGACGAAGGAAGGAAGGAAGGAGTAAAAGAAAGGAGGAGGAGGAGGAGGGAAGGGATCCGAGCCCAACGAGGCGGAGAATCGGCAGATGTGGCCGCCCAGGTCTGCTCTGGATGGAAAGCGACCTGCTCCTTGATCTCAAAGGGAAGGGAGGATTCGTAGCTGACAGGTGAAAAATGGACCCAGGATGTGCCTGGCAGCTCGTAGCAAGGCCAACAGTTTGCAGCCAGCAGAGCAATTCATTCTGAACGACAGGAAGAGCCACAAGCACAGACAAAGCAAGAACATCTCTTTCCAAAATCTTAATATTTGCCACCTCCTCCCCGCACGAAAATCAGCTCGACATGAAAGCAAGCTGGAGCATGTCATGTGCGCCTTCCAGGAACTGCAGCCGAGTGTCTCTGACTCTATGCATTTAGAATTGTGTGTGGAAATCGTTTCTCCCGTTTCTTTTGTTTCTTCGGGACAACGAAATGGGATGCCCCCTCCCCACATGAAAATCAGCTCAACATGAAAGCAAGCTGGAGCACGTCATGCGCGCCTGCCAGGACCTGCAGCCGAGTGTCTCTTACTCTATGCATTTGGAGTTGTGCATTGAAATTGTTTCTCCAATTTCTTTTGTTTCTACAGGACAACGAAATGGGATGCCCCCCTCCCCACATGAAAATCAGCTCAACACAAAAGCAAACTGGAGCATGTCATGTGTGCCTGCCAGGACCTGCAGCCGAGCGTCTCTGACTCTATGCATTTGGAGTTATGCGTGGAAATCATTTCTCCCATTTCTTTGGGACAATGAAATGGGATGCTCCCCTCCCAACATGAAAATCAGCTCGACATGAAAGCAAGCTGGAGCATGCGATACGTGCCTTCCAGGACCTGCAGCTGAGCGTCTCTGACTCTATGCATTTAGAGTTGTACGTGGAAATTGTTCCTCCCGTTTCTTTTGTTTCTTCAGGACAACGAAATGGGATGCCCCTCTCCCCACATGAAAATCAGCTCGACATGAAAGCAAACTGGAGCAGGTCATGTGCGCCTTCCAGTACCTGCAGCTGAGCATCTCTGACTCTATGCATTTAGAGTTGTGTGTGGAAATCGTATCTTCCATTTCTTTTGTTTCTCCAGGAGCACGAAATGGGATGCCCCCCTCCCCACATGAAAATCAGCTTGACACGAAAGCAAGCTGGAGCAGGCCCTGCGCACTTGACAGTACCTGCAGCTGAGCGCCTTTAGAGTAAGAGGTGCTTGGCTGCAGGCACTGGCAGGTGTGCACACTTTCTGGGCCTGCACTCCACACACACACACTCTTTCCAAGGAGAGGGCATGTGTGATGTCATGTGCAGGCCCAGAAAGCATGCACGCCTGTCAGTGCCTGCAGCTGAGCACCTCTTTCTCTAGAGTAGAGACAGCAAGTAAGAATCCTCCTTAAAGCACATGCCGGGGAGGGGAGCCTGGGTGGGAAGCCTGATAGAAAATGGATCTTTCAGGGACCCAAACCGAAAACAAGTATCTACCCTCTGGATTTTGGGAAGCTCCCAAAAAATGGATCGGGCCCCCACCGAAAGCTGGGACACGAAACAGATCAAGGTTTACCGTGAATGCACAGCCCTATATGCATTGAGGACAGTGGTTTTCAAACCTGTGGGTCCCCAGATGTTTTTGTCTTCAACTCCGCAGGAATACTAACAGCTGGCAAACTGGCTGGGGTTTCTGAGAGTTGTAGGCCAAAACACCTGAGGAGGGACCAACAGGTTGAGAACCACTGATTTAGGATGACTGGGTGAGCCAAGCTCACATTTCACTCCACCACAGGGACCCTATGGATGGATGTGAGAGAGACACTTTATGAATGATCTCTTATTATCATTAAACCTACGCCAATGATGGGCAACCTTTTGCATTTGGTGTGTCAAAATTCACCAAAAAACCTAGCATGACTTGGGTGGTGTGTCATTTTGAGAAAAAAAAACCCATAATTTCACAATATATATAGTTTAAATAACAAAAATATATAATTGTAATATATAACTGTATTTAATAAATCAAAAACTATTTACTACCATTATTTCCATGTACAACAATCTATGGTACCTCTTGCAATTTCCACACTGATTTCTCTCTATTGTAGTTTCAATGTAGTCATGAATAATGAATAATATAATAATAATGTAATAGTAATAATATAATAATATACTACAATAATAAAACAATTTTATATATATACTAGCTGTGCCCGGTCATGCGTTGCTGTGGCGAAATATGGTGGTATGGGAAATAAAGTACAGTAGAGTCTCACTTATCCAACATTCGCCTATCCGACATTCTGGATTATCCAACACATTTTTGTAGTCAATGTTTTCAATACATCGTGATATTTTGGTGCTAAATTCGTAAATACTGTAATTACTGCATAGCATTACTGCCTATTGAACTACTTTTTCTGTCAAATTTGTTGTCTAACATGATGTTTTGGTGCTTAATTTGTAAAATCATGACCTAATTTGATGTTTAATAGGCTTTTCCTTAATTCCTCCTTATTATTCAACATATTCGCTTATCCAACATTCTGCCGGCCAGTTTATGTTGGTTAAGTGAGACTCTACTGTATTGAGGAATTGGTGGTAGTTAAGGTAAAGGGTCAAGGTTTTCCCCTGACATTAAGTCCAGTCGTGTCTGACTCTGGGGGTTGGTGCTCATCTTGAGTCTACACTGCCATATAATCCAGTTGAAATCAGATAATCTTATTTTATAGGCAGTATGGAAGAGGCCTGATTGAAGTGGCCCTGGGCTGAGTGGGTTGCTAGGAGACCAAGTGGGTGGAGCTTAGCCTTCTAACTGACAGCAGACCAAGTGGGTGGAGCTTAGCCTTCTAACTGGCAGCAATTGGATAAAAACAATTATTCCTCTCCCTCTAATTAGGACTTTATTTTTCTTTTCTTTTTGTTGTATGAACGTAGAGGCATGGATGAGGGGTTGCGCTGCCAAGTTTAGTGTTTCTAGGCTGAATTTTCATTACACTTTTATATATATAGATATGTGTGTGTGTGTGTGTGTAATGTGCATAATTCCCATAGAGTAAACAACAAAACCACTGGACCAAATCACACCAAATTTGGCCACAAAAGACATTAGTCATCCAATCAATCTGCATGCGGCAGCGTGTCAGCAAAAACGGCTAGGCGTGTCAGTGCTGACACGCGTGTCATAGGTTGGCCATCACTGACCTACGCCCTGCAAGTCACAACAACCCCATTTTGCAGACAGGAAAACTGAACCTAAAGGCAACCTGACCAAAGGTCGTGACCAGAACGCTTTCTTCCCCTCAAAAAAGCGGTGGAAAACGTTGCTTCTGCCTCTCCTTTGAGTCAAATCATCTCAGAAGATGACTTAAAAAGGTACTGATGTGCAATCCCTCTCCATTAAAAGAGACGGTTCTTACATCTCCTCAAACAAAACCCGCGCGGCATCAGGTGAGAATCCGGTCTTTTGCTCCCGCTACCTCATTCCTCCTGGGGGCCAATTTCTTTTTAACACATCCTCTCCGACAACCGCGCACACGCTCGCACATCGAAATCACTTTGAACTCTGCATCGAATCTGAGAGCTCCCAGAACTCAATTAACATCCATTTGATATCAATAAATATGTTAAGCAGCTTCCTGTTTCTGGAAGGACCTGGCTCTCCGCTGGCACGGATACCACACACGCACACAGAGACATGCGCCTTTCTCCGCTGCGGCCGCTTTCGGAGGCTGTGCAGAGTCCTCTCCTTTTGAGATGAAAGGGAATGAAATTGCAAGGGGAGGAAAAAGGTCGTGCCGCTCTAATCCATACTCAGCACAGCACCCCTTGTTTTCTCCCGACTCAAAGCCATGTGTCATATTGAGCGAGGCCATTGAGAAGGAGAGGCAAAATCCCACATCGCAAGGCTCGGGCGATTGTTCCTGCTCTTGAAAGCTCTTTGGACCCAGGCAGGAGTCTGCAGAGCATCCTTTTAGCATCACCAAGAGAGATTCTGCCATGCATCAGCTGCGGGAGATTAAAGCGGTCGAGAAGAAGCACTGTCGAAAAATATCTCCCTTGGCTTTTGGTTGCAACCGTAGCCCAAATGATTCTCCTTAGCTTTGCTGGATTGTGGCTCCTATTTGCTTCACAAATAAGCAGACTTCCTTGGCTTTGTCCTACGCCTTCAAGCAGTCCCCAACTTATGGTGACCCTAAAGTGAACCTATCAAAGAGTTTTCAGGGGCCAAGAAAGTGTGACTCCTCCAAAGTCACCCCGTGGGTTTCCATGGACAACTACCTGTTTCAGGTGTGTCAGGTTTATGTTAGTAGGCATTCCCATTTGGGTCTCCAGAGTCTCAGTCCAATACTCAAACTGCTTATTTGATACTAGCTGTACCCGGCCACACGTTGCTGTGGCCCAGTCTCAATATAATGTGTCCCAATAATATAATAAGTAGTGGTATCTCTCGCTCACCTCGCTGGGGACCACGAAAAGGATTTTCACTTTCAGTATCCCTCCTTTCCGTGGCTAGGCCACAAAGCTTCAGCTCCGCATAACTCGCCAAGCCGAACTGAGTGGCAGGACTCAGGCTTAGCTTCTCACTCTCATGCAGCATTGCCCGAACTGGACTTAAGGTAAACAACTTGTTTAATAAACACCCATGAAATCATTCAATTTCCCATGAATTTCTTTCACAGCTTTCCCACATAATCTCTCTGAATGGTGCAATCTATTTTCAGCTCTGATTTGTAAACGAAGACTTTTGTTGATCTCCATAGCTGCAGGTGGGTTCCCATGGAAACCCTCCTTATCACTCAGCTCTTCACTCGAATCCTTATCTGCTGTAGCTACTTCTGACTCTCCTGAATGCCCTTGAGGCCCTGCACTTCCCGAGTCAGTTTTCTCACAGAGAGAACTATCATTTCCCAGACTTGAAGGCCCATCGCTTTGTGCCACAGGAAAGCTTACAATCCTCTCTAAATCATCAGTTAAACCATCAGCCTTTGGTGACTGATCTACAACAATCACTGAGCCATGGCAGCTAAAGTGATGCCAAACCGCATCAATTCTACAGTGTAGATGCACTATGAAAGCTTATGCTTCCTACTTAGTTTTTTCATTTAGTCTCCGTGGTGTTACGAGATCTGTTTTCAGCTGTGGCCACTGTTTACCATGGAGAAAAAAAGACCTAGGACAGTGGTTCTCAACCTTCCTAATGCCACGAACCCGTAATACAGTTCCTCATGTTGTGGTGACCCCCCAACCATAAAATTATTTTCATTGCTACCTCTTAACTGTCATTTTGCTCCTGTTATGGAAATAGCTGATGTGCAGGATGTGTTTCCATTCACTGGACCAGATTTGGCACACATACTCAATATGCCCAAATTTGAATACTGGTGGGGCTGGTTGAGGGGGATTGATTTTGTCATTTGGGAGTCGTAGTTGATGGGAATTATAGTTCAGTTACAATCAAAGAGCATTCTGAACTCCACCAATGATGGAATTGAACCAAACCTGGCACCCAGAATTCCCATGACCAGCAGAAAATACTGCAAGGGTTTGGTGGGCATTGAGTTTGGGAGTTGTAGTTCACCTACATCCAGATCGCACTGTGGACTCAAACAACAATGGTCCGGGACCAAACTTGACACAAATATTCAATATGCCCAAATGTAAACACTGGTGGAGTTTGGGGAAAATAGAACTTGATTTTTGGGAGTTGTAGTTTCTGGGATTTATAGTTCACCTACAATCAAAGAGCCCCTTGAACCCCACCAACGATAGAATTGGGCAAATTGGGCTTTCGGTGGGAGGATTCGGCATCTGTGCTTCCTTGTTTTATGCCACCTTCTCACTCCTTTTCCTTCCCGGCACGTTCCAATATCCATAATCTCACATTAAGCATCTCTGAGCCGATCTATCTCCAGAAGCCAGACAGGCGGAGAGCTCCGAAGATGGAAAAAGGGGGATTTTTTCCCCTTTTTGGGGGGAGCAATACAATTATACAGCAGTTAAATCTAAATCAATGGCGAAGAAGAAGAAAACACCACCGCTTTTCATCACCAACCAAATTTGGCTGGGGCAGGTATTGGTCTATATAGCTCTGCAAGGAGGAAAATTGCTGGGAGAAGAGGCCCGAAGAGCATCGGGAAAATCAATGTCAGCATCGGCTAATGTCGCTTTTGATGGGCTAAGCAGCAAGCCGCCGGGAGAGAAAAGAATGAGGAAGGCAGAGAGAGGAAAAAAGGGAGGAGGAAAAAGGGAAAGAAATGGCACACAACTAACTACACGGTGGAGAAAATAGGGTGGAGGCGGGGAGGGAAAGAGATGGACGGGCGAAACGTCTTCTATAGTGTTTCGCAAATTGATTTCCCCTTTGGGTGGAAGGAAGGGGAGGGAGGCTGCTCCCATTATCCAGATTGGGGGCCCGCGGTGATTAACGCGCTCTGCAGAAAAGGACGGGCAATTTCCAGCACAATAATACATTCTCCCTCCGCTGCTTCTCGCCTGCCCGCCCGCCTGCCTTTCCCTCTCCGCTCAGAGCATTTTAGTGCCTGATTAGACTGCCCTGGTTCCTCCTCCCTCTTCAAAATGCTCTCCGTGTTTACAGGCTCCCCTCTGAAATGTCCTCAGACTCCAGGAGTAGGAACTAGAGTGGAACCCGCAACAGATGAATGCCGCAGAGCATGCACAGAGTTCACTTCCTTCACCTCCGTGGAAAGCTTAGACAGCTGCTGCCATATAGTGTCGATGATAGAGGAAAGTAAAGACAAAGATCCACCCAGAGGAAAAATGTTCTTGCCATACATCAAGGGAACCAAGGAGCCTCCGGTGGCCTAGGGGATAAAAGCCTTGTGACTTGAAGGTTGGGTTGCTGACCTGAAGGCTGCCAGGTTCGAATCCCACCCGGGGAGAGCGCGGATGAGCTCCCTCTATCAGCTCCAGCTCCATGTGGGGACATGAGAGAAGCCTCCCACAAGGATGGTAAAACATCAAACATCCAGGCGTCCTCTGGGCAATGTCCTTGCAGACGGCCAATTCTCTCACTCCAGAAGCAACTCCGGTTGCTCCTGACACGAAAAAAAAAAATCAAGCGAATCACTGACCACATAGGCAAGACGATGAAGAAACACAACCTACAAACTATCTACAGACCCACCACGGAAATCCAACACATGCTCCTTTAGCAAAGGACAAGAGCGATCCTCTCATCCCTGAAGGAGTCTACCATACACTGTCGTGGATCAGTCTGACGATGAAGGGGGATTTGGGGTTTGCAGGCTGACCAAAGTAATGCTGAAGAGAGAAATCCCAAAGGCTCTGATGCTGGGAATGTTGAATGGTCAGTGAGGCTGCAAGCTAGCAAGGAAACAGAAACTAATGATAAGGGTGACCTTTCACAGGAGTTCGAACATCAACAAGTTCCAGGTGTTTCGGGCAGTGACTCAGAGGAGTCTCCCTTAAAGGGGTCCTCTCATCCCTGCAGGAGTCTACCATACACTGTTGTGGATCAGTCTGATGATGAAGGGGGATTTGGGGTTTTGCAGGCTGACCAAAGCAATGATGAAGAGAAATCTCGAAGGCTCTGATGCTGGAATGGTGAATTGTCAGTGAGGCCGCAGACTAGCGAGGAAACAGAAACTAATGATAAGGGTGACCTTTCCCAGGAGTTCGAACATCAACAAGTTCCAGGTGTTTCGGACAGTGACTCAGAAGAGTCTCCCTTAGATAGAGATACAAGGTTAAAATTATAGAATCATAGAATCATAGAATCATAGAATAGAATTAAAGGTTCATCGCCCCAGACGCTCCCTTAGAATAGCTGGCAAACGCATGGGAATTCAAGGGCAGAGAAATGCCTTTTTGGCTTGTAAACATGGGTAAATGAAGGGGAAACAGAGAGAGATTTCAGACAAAACAACATTGATTCTGGGAAGCACATCTCCTGCCTTATCCTAGCTCATGGAAAAGGATTCTCGTTTATGTTCATGCCTGGAAAATGTGTTTTGGATTTTACTCTGAAGTTCATGGTGCTTTGGTTTCAGGACTAATTTCCTATATCAGAGACTTGGATTTATATTCTGTGAATTGCTTTTACTATTGGATTATATTGCTTTTATTGACTGCCATTGCATTTGGAAGTTTGCTTTCTTTACTGCTTTTATTCAGACTTTGCTATCTTTTACCAATAAACTGTTTAAACCTAGCCTGCTGTGCCGGAGTGTGTGTTAAGAGCAAGGTGAACCAGTGCTGATGTGCAACATACACCATGTAGTTGTGGACAAGAAGTCTACATTGTTGTTTACTCGTTCAGTTGCTTCTGACTCTTCGTGACCTCCTGGACCAGCCCACGCCAGAGCTTTCTGTCGGCCATTGCTGACAGAGCAGTGCCTCCAAGACCTATTCTGGGGAACCGACCCAGAAGGAGACCATGGAGAACACAGAAAGGCTGGACCATCATGTCCAGCTACACAGAGAAGCCATTCAAACCCACAAGAAGCATGTGGAAAATGTCAACAGAAAGGAGGAAACCATGAAAACAAACGCAATCTGGCTCCCAGTATTAAAAAAAAACTCCAAAGTCAGGACAGTAAATAAAGAACAACACTCAGAAAACAGGGGAATTCCAGACAAGAAACAATCAAGGGCCAGCTAACACCTCCCGACAAAGGATTCCCCCAGGCAGGAAGCAGCCAGGCTTTGAATCTGCAAGGCCAGCAAATGCTAATCAAGGTGGCCAGTAGCAACATTCAGACTTGCCTCAGGCAGACAAGAGTTCTTTCTTTTTCCCACCCTGGACTTTCCACGGATATATGAACCCCACTTTCCTAGTTTCCAACAGACGTCACAACCTCTGAAGATGCCTGCCATAGATGTGGGTGAAACATCAGGAGAGAATGCTTCTCGAACATGGCCAGGCAGCCTGGAAAACTCACAGCAACCTAGTGTTTCCGGCCATGAAAGCCTTCGAGAACACAATACAGTAGAGTCTCACTTATCCAACACTCGCTTATCCAACATTCTGGATTATCAAATGCATTTTTGTAGTCAATGTTTTCAATATATCGTGATATTTTGGTGCTAAATTCGTAAATACAGTAATTGCTACATAGCATTACTGCGTATTGAACTACTGTTTCTGTCAAATTTGTTGTATAACATGATGTTTTGGTGCTTAATTTGTAAAATCATAACCTAATTTGATGTTTAATAGGCTTTTCCTTAATTCCTCCTTATTATCCAACATAGAATCATAGAATAGTAGAGTTGGAAGAGACCTCATGGGCCATCCAGTCCAACCCCCCGCGCGTATGTGTATATGTGTGTGTGTGTGTGTGTGTGTGTGTGTGTATATATATATATAAAATATTCGCTTATCCAACATTCTGCTGGCCCGTTTATGTTGGATAAGTGAGACTCTACTGTAATAATAACAGAGGGAATTTCAGGAAATTAGGTGCAGGCTGAGCATCCCTCATCGAGGATTCTAAACTATTCCAATCTTGATCACAGTTGTGGCCGAGATAGGGATATCTTTGCTTCTGGATGGTTCAGTGTACGCAATATTGTTTTCATGCGCACAATTATTTATACGTTACCCGGGGCATAGAAAACATGGATTTCTTGTTTAGCCTCAAGTCCTGTCTCCAAGGCATAATTGCATTACATATGTGCAAGTATTCCCAAATCCGAAGCTCTTCTGGTCCCGAGCATTTCAGATAAGGGGAGACTCCACCTGTGCTACTCGCTTGGCACTCTTTTGTTTCCCTTCTCCCCAAAGTAAGATTGGCGGCAGCTGCCATCCATCTCGACTCCAAAGGCAGCGGCATCCGGATCCAAGAAGCCTCCGGGTTGTTCTCTGAACTGTGAACACAGCGCTGCGCCCGCCTTGGGGAGAGCGCCGCACGCACTGGCCCACCTGCGCGGAAGCACCAAACGCTGCCATGTTGCCAGCCTTAATTGACTCACTCTCCTCTGCTCCAATTTAGATAATTGCCACGTACAACGAAACCTCTGTTTAGAGGAAGCGCTTTCTGAAAAGGAACAGACGCGGCGGAATAACAAAGCAGCTACCGGGACCCGCGCCGGTGCCAAAACAGTCTCCAAATAGCCTAAGCAGAAGATGGCTGCCCCACCGAGGACCTACGACAGGGGTCGGGAGCCATCTGCTTCCAAGCCACGTTGGCACGTACAAGCCGTAACGTCAAATGAGGATGGAAGGCCCAAATGTGCAGCGGCTGGCACTGCAGAAGCAAACTATGGTTCCTACAGATCCAGTTTGAGAAATCCCTCTCTTGTTTCTCTCCCCTTCTCGGAGCAACCTTCCAAGCCTTCACTATTTGTTTCTTAATGGATACATTTGCTAACCTGTACTGCATGTGTATCTTGATTTGCCAGTTTGACTGACCTCTTTAATGTAGGATGAGCCATAGACATGTGATTGGACTGAGCATGTTCAGACTCAAGACTCCATTTTGTTATCAGTCTGCTTAAGACCTCAGTGGAGGTGGATGCATGTATGAGTTTGGACTTATAACAATATAATAATAATAATAATAATAATAATAATAATAATAATAATAATAATACAGTAGAGTCTCACTTATCCAACACTTGCTTATCCAACGTTCTGGATTATCCAACGCATTTTTGTAGTCAATGTTTTCAATACATTGTGATATTTTGGTGCTAAATTTATAAATACAGTAATTACTACATAGCATTACTGCATAATGAACTACTTTTTCTGTCGAATTTGTTGCATAACATGATGTTTTGGTGCTTAATTTGTAAAATCATAACCTAATTTGATGTTTAATAGGCTTTTCCATAATCCCTCCTTATTATCCAACATATTCGCTTATCCAACATTCTGCCGGCCCGTTTATGTTGGATAAGTGAAACTCTACTGTAATAACTTTATTTTTATACGCCGCCTCCATCTCCCTGCACGGACTCAGGGTGGCTAACATGGCGCCAAGCCCAGATAATCACAATAAAACAGGATAAAATACATACATAAACACACATGGACTTCAATGGATACAGTATGATTTTGGACTTCTAATTGCAATTGTCCAAAAGATATACACTCCCTTGAAACCTCTTACTTTAAAATATGCACTCAGAGATTAAAAAACAAAGTCTTCTTTGAAAAATAACACATCTTGTTTACTTGTATTAATTCACTGTACAGGTACTTTTTTTTGTTCAGTTATAGATAGGACGTAGTTCTCTCTGTGTGTTGAGTACACAAGTATCATTCTTAATCAATAGTCCATAGTCATTAGGTAGAGTTGTACTCACTGAAGTCCATAAGTCATACTTCTCTACTGAAGTCCAAAACATCAACATGCATCCACCTCTCAACCTCTGAGAATGCCTGCCATAGATGTGGGCGAAATGTCAGGAGAGAATACTTCTGGAACATGGCCATACAGACCAGAAAACACACAACAATCCCATCATGAATCCACCTCCACTGAGGTGTAAAGGAAACATCCACCTCCACTGAGGTGTAAAGTAGGCAGATGTCCACCTCTGATGATTTCCCTACCTGAAACAGATGATTTCCCTATCTTCATCACACTGTACTGAAGTCCATAACAGCAACATGCATCCACCTCCACTGAGGTGTTTAGCAAACTTAACACATTGAAGTCCATAATCACACTGAATACAAAACGGAGTCCTGAGTCTGAACATGCTCAGTACGATCACGCGTCTATAGTCCCTTCCACACCAAAGAGATACAGTTAAACTGGCAACTCAATATACACATAGAATACAGGTTAGCAAATGTATACATCAACAAATAAATAGTGAAAGGCTTGGAAGGTTGCTATTTCAAACAAGAAGTAATCCTACCCCATATATTCTGTGTGTGGGCACATTCATTTCAATGGTGAGCAAGTGGAGGCCTTTGCTATCTAGATTAAAGACAGGCAATCAATTTGATTCAAATGAAAACAAAGGCAAGGGCCGTTCCTGCCTCCACTATCAGAAAAGACTTCAGATGCTCTCCCCACTTTGCAAATCTCTCAACCCGAACCTTTGCAACTGCCGGGCCTCGGCTAATTCCGACCTCCTCCGCCTTCAGCCGGGCTCCCATTAAATAGCCCATTAAAGAGAAAAATATTCAGATGTGCACCTCACCATCCTGGCACCCAGCAGCCGCCGACTTTGTGATTTAGCGGGGGAGCTCGGGATGGCAAACGAACACATTTCGGAGCCTTAGGAAAAATAAAATTTCAATGAAGCATGGCAGCGGCGGCGGTGGCGGCAGCAACGAGGCCTATTTGCCGGGGAAAAGGACAGATTCTTCCCTGCGTTCCGCTCCCGCTCCAGACTTTCTCTCGGGGTACGGCAAATGATATGGCATTTGGATTACTCTGTCTGAATTGAATTTTTAAACTGCCCCCTCGAGACACGGTGCCGAGGAAAGACATTAGCCCATCAAGCAAGCGGCACAGGGAAGAGAGAACACAATTCGGAGGCTAAAAATAAAGCGGAAGAGCAGGGGGTGAGAAGTGTTGGGGGCTCAGTGCGGACACAGGACGGTTGCCCATATTGCGCTGTTGCTCGCGCTGGTGCCCAAACAATATACTGCTCAAGGACATCGGCACAACCCATTTCCATGGCTCTGTGTCTCTTGATGTAGAAGGAAAACCCATTGTCCTTTATCTAACAAATAGAAGTTACTGCTTCTATTTGGGGTATGGGGACACTGAGAAAGTGTGCATAGAGAGCAGTAAGAGTAGGGCATGGAAAGGACCGCCCATGTGTCTCATGTTCTCGAGTTGTAGATCAGAGTGGGCAACTGCACACTAAATGGAGGACATTTCCCCTCTATATGCGCAAAGCATTAGTGATGTGCCTTCAAGTCATTTCTGTTGGGAATCATCCCGGACTACTCAAGTCTAAATGTAGTCAGATAGATGATAGAGTTAGAATGAGGGAATCCTTTCCCTGTTTCCAAAGCATGCCTAGATAGGCTTTACTGTGTTTCACTCTATCCTGTTTACGTCACATCCCTTACTTTGAAGTTAGTAGAAATGTGACTCTTTAGGGACACTAACTTCTCATTGGTCAGAATGTCTTTCATGGCCCCAATAAACTGGACCATGAGGTTGGAACCATTTTGGTTCAGTCTCTTCTCCCTTTGTTCTTCTAGCTAACAAGAAGCATCTTGCTGTCTCTCCTGCCAAGATGTAACTATTTAGATGTTTGTTATTTTCTCCTTAGAAACCAGTCTAGAGTAGACTAGACAGCTCCTAAGCCTTTCTATGTACAATGGAGTTCTTTTTACCTGAATAAATACTTTTTGAACTTTTACTGAAACTCTGCAATCGATTGCCATCCTAAGCTGAAAAGCTTCTCTTTGCTCGTCCAGTGTAAGTAACTGTTGCATTTGAAAGCTTTTGCTTTTGTTACTCTGCTGCATTTTGGTGGAATCTCCCCCAGAGAGGGTTAAATTGAGTCTAACCGCTCAGAGATTACCACAACAATTTCCAACCTATGCCATGTGAAAGGAAGTCATAGATAAGAGAGAGCTTGTTTTTTGCTGTCTTGGAGACTACAATGCGGAGCAATGGCTTCAAACTACAGGAAAGAAAGGAGATTCCACCTGGACATGAGGAAGAACTTCCTCACTGTGTGTGTGAGAGAGCTGTTCAGCAGTGGAACTCTCTGCTGCAGAGTGTGGTGGAAACTCCTTCTTTGGAGGTTTTGAAGCAGAGGCTGGATGGCCATCTATCGGGGGTGCTTTGAATGATATTTTCCTGCTTCTTGGCAGAACGGGGTTGGACTAGATGGCCCACAAGGTCTCTTCCAACTCTAGGATTCTAGGATTCGTACTCTGGTTTCCTCAAACCAGATATAGGGATCTATGTTAATTGCTGTAATATGTTTCATACATATGTCTATGTTTGATGTTTTTAATAGTTTTAATTGTTTTAATCTACAGTTGTATGTTTTTGATTAAAATATGTGATATATTTTTATATATATGTAAGGCATTGAATTTTGCCTGAATTTTGAATTTATTATGTTGTACGATGAAGTTTACGATGAAGCGCCAGATTAGCGGAGCGAGGCAATTATGGCTAGCCCAGTTCTCTTGGGAAGAATTAGGGAGGCAGGCACCTGATGAGATGTCTTTGGCGGACCAGTTTTCTTGGGAAGAATTGGGGAGTCCAGCACCTGCTCTGGGGGAGCTTATGAACTTCCATAAAAGTTTTGCGCTGAAAACATTTGGCGCAGTGTCAACTTAACTTCTGACTGGGAAGCATCGTTGTCTCTTGTTCCTGATTTCCAAGCGGCCTGGCGGTGCGCTTACTCTGGAGTAGACCGGGTGTTGGTTTACCTTCTTGCCAAGTTGGGACTGCATTTCAGCTCCTGAACATCTAGTTTTGCCTTGCCCTGAAATCCTGATTTGGACATTTATTCTAAAGGACTCTTCTTGCTCCCTGCTCTTTTCCCCACTCAAAACTCAGACAGAGTTAGAGTGTGTTTTGGTTTCTGGATTTTGAACTCTAATACTGGTCATAAGACTTTATCTTATTGGACTAAAACTGATCTTTTCTGGAAGGTCAATTGCTACTTTTACTTTGCTGCTTATTTCCATTTGGAACTTTATTTGCTTTAATAAAGATATTATATTGTTATTGGCTTCTGTGTTGGTTCCCAGTGTTCGCGCCACCCAGGAGTGTTACACCAGCCCTCTCCTCCCCTCGCTCTCTCTTACCTCTGGGTTCCTCGGCCTGTTTGGCAAGCTTGCGCAGGGCGGCGGCAAAGCTGGAGGAGGGCGCGGACTGGACTGGCAAAGTGCTGTTGGCTGCCGGACTGCCACTGGGCACCAGGGAGCCATTGAGAGGAGAAGGGGTCAGGGGGCTGACGGTGGCCGTGGTCCGGGTCGCGGTGGAGAGCATCCCTAGCGAAGGTGACTTTGGCTCATGGCTCATGCCTGAAACAACGAAAAGAAGAATCCACGTCAATGGGGGAGAAGGCGTCAGTCACATCACCCCAGGGGGTCACACCTGACAATCACAAGGCTGACAATCATGAGAACTGGGACCGGGAGGCCTTCAAACCCTCAATGTTTCAGCAGAAATGTATTAGAATCATAGAGTTGGAAGAGACCTCAAAGGCCATTCAGTCCAACCCTTTTCTGCCAAGAAGCAGGAAAGTCACATTTAAAGCACCCCCAACAGACGACCATCCAGCCTCTGCTTAAAAGCCTCCCTCACACTCTGGGGCAGAGTGTCCCATTGCCGAACAGCTCTCACAGTATTGAGATCCCTGTAGTTATAATTACAAAAGCATTTTTCATTGGCCCAACTGTGCCGGCAGGACTGCTGACCAACAGGTCAGTGGTTTGAGTCCAGAGAGCAGGGTGAGCTCCCGTCTGCCAGCTCTAGCTCCCCATACAGAGGACATGAGAGAAGCCTCCCATAGGATGATAAGACATCAAACATCCAAGCATCCCCTGGGCAGTGTCCTTGCAGACGGCCAATTCTCTTACACCATAAGTGACTTGCAGTTTCTCAAGTTGCCCAACTTGCACGGCATCAATATATCTACAAGGCTAATTTACTTTTCTGATCCATCCAATGCACATGCAGTCCCAGCTTCATTTCAACGACGGTGCAAATCATGAAGTTCTATCTGCACATGCACACAATTTTTTATCACAATGGTGCAAATCATGACGTTCCATCTGCATGTGCTACAAGCTGCCAGTTTCCGTCACTCTTGGTTTTGCACAGTCACTGACTATAAGTCATGATTTACAAGCTGCATGAACTCAATAGATATTGGTATGGATTCTGTAGCTGGTATGTGAATAGATCCATGGAGGTGAAGCCATGAGTAACACCAACACTGGGTAACACTAACACTACTGAAGCAACTGTAGCTAAGATGTAGCTACGTTATAACTGTACCCTCAATTCACTTCTGAAACAATAAATAAGTTAAGATGGAAACAAAGTGTAGTTTGGACACAGAGTGGAGTTACTTGCTCTGCCACCAAGTCCACATTCGAATGGCATTCCCATTTTTTTCCTTTTTCGCCCCCTGATAATGGAAGACACAAGGCCAGGAAGAAGGAAATCATATGAAGAAAATACCCTATTCTAGACGATCTCATAATACCATAGGTAAGCAAAGAGACCTCCAAAGACCATCTAGATGCTTTCATAAGACCATAGGTAAGGAAAGGGACCCTCAACGACCATCTAGATGGTTTCATAAGACCATAGGTAAGGAAAGGCACCCCAAAGGCCATCTAGACAATCTCATAAAACCATGGGTAAGGAAGGGGACCCTCAAAGGCCATCTAGACGGTCTCATGGGACCATAGGTAAGGAAAGTAACCTCCAAAAGCCATCTAGATGGTCTCACAAGGCCGTAAATAAGCAAAGAGACCTTCAAAGACCATCTAGATGATTTCATAAAACCATAGATAAGGAAAGAGACCCTCATAGGCCATCTAGATGATCTCATCAGGCCATCAGAAGACCATAGATAAGGAAAGGGACCCTCAAAGATTATCTAGATGATTTCATAAGACCATAGGTAAGGGGAGGTGCCCTCAAAGGCCATCTAGACGATCTCCTAGGACCACAGATAAGGAAAGTGACCTACAAAAGCCATCTAGATGGTCTCACAAGGCCGTAGCTAAGCAAAGAAACCTTCAAAGACCACCTAGACGATCTCATAAGACCATAAGTAAGCAAAGAGACCTCCAAAGACTAGGTAGACTTAGGTCAACCCTAAGCCTAAAGTTTAGGACAGGGGCCAAATAAATGACCTTGGAGGGCTGTATTGGGCCCACGCGCCTTAGTTTGGGGACCCCTGCCCTAAACATTAAAAGGGTGAGGAAAACTTGTCTGTCCAACTTCACAACAGTCTATGCAGCTGAAGGTCCCGGAGAAGAACATGGGAAACCAACCAAGCCCTACTTTAAACCATCGCCAACCCTGAAGAAAATGATATCCTCAGCAAACCCAATGCTTCAGAAGGAATCTATTTCGCCAGCACCTTCAGAGTGAATCCTTGGGTCAATCCAAAACCTTCTTGTTGTCCTTTGAAAACCTGATTCATCTACCAGTTGGTGACCCAGGCCAACTGGTAGGGAAAATGCCCATTCAAGATACCTACACCTTGGGACATCAGGACTGGAACGGCAGGCCAAATCTCCCTGGGAGGGACTTTCAAGAAGAAGGCCGCTCACGGCATCTCCTTTTTCCGGCAGCAGACACAAAAGGCGCCCGTGCTGGCTTCCTCCCTCCCCTTCCAGTCAGACCAGAGGCAGGACCCAGGAAGAGAAAGCAACCCAAGCGGAAGCTTTGAAAAGAGCTGCTTTTGCAGGATCTCAGCCCCGGGCGAGAGAGCCGCCTCTCTGCCTTCCGGTGGGAGTCGCGAGTTGCCAGGAACAATCTGCTTTGCACACACAGCCCCTGAACCTTCTGAGAAGAGTCGTCTCCCAAGAAACGCCCACACAGGGCCATGCGCGCGCATGCACTCCCCTCCAAACAATACATCAAAGCCACCCCAACCGGTGGAAGCATCCACCAGCCTTCTGCAAAACAACTCCGTGGAGGAAATCAAAGCGCTGACACAGTCCGGGCCTGGGGGGAACTTGTGGGTTTCCCATCTGTTTGTGGAAGGCAGGAGGAGAGAACGTGGATGGAACAGAGACAGGCTCCGGGATTCGGCTTCCCCGGTGTGCAAGGAATTGGCTCCGGGTGTCCTCACAACCCACTCTGGCTTTTGGAGACGCCCAAGGGTGAATTGCTTAGACCAGGGGTCTCCAAACCTTTTAAGTGGGGGGCCGATTCACAGTCCCACAGAGTGTTGGGTGGCCAGACTATGATGAAATAGTCCAAAATTAGGATTGTTTTTGTGTGCCTTCAAGTCATGTCAGACTTAGGTCAACCCTTAGTCTAAAGTTTAGGACAGAGGCCAGGTCAGTGACCTTGGAGGGCCACATCCGGCCCATGGGCCTTAATTTGGGGACCCCTGATCTAGACGATCTCAGAAGACCATAGGTAAGTAGAGAGACCTCCCGGAACGTAACCCCACGATAAGTAAGGGAACACTGTAGTTGTACTCACTGAAGTCTATAAGTCATACTTCTGTATTGAAATCCAGAACAGCAACGTGCATCCACCTCCACTGAGGTGCAAAGCAGACATCCACCTCCACTGAGGTGTAAAGAAGACAGAGATCCATCTCTGATTATTTTCCTACCTCATTCCCCTACCTGAAACAGATGATTTTCCTATCTTAATCACACTGTATTGAAGTCCAAAACAGCAACATGCATCCACCTCCACTGAGGTGCAAAGCAGACATCCACCTCCACTGAGGTGTAAAGGAGACAGACATCCACCTCTGATGATTTTCCTACCTCATTTCCCTACCTGAAACAGATGATTTTCCTATCTTAATCACACTGTATTGAAGTCCAAAACAGCAACATGCATCCACCTCCACCGAGGTGCAAAGCAGACATCCACCTCCACTGAGATGTAAAGAAGACAGACATCCATCTCTGATGATTTTCCTACCTCATTTCCCTACCTGAAACAGATGATTTCTCTGTCTTCATCACACTGTATTGAAGTCCAAAACATCAACATGCATCCACCTCCACTGAGGTGCAAAGCAGACATCCACCTCCACTGAGGTGTAAAGAAGACAGACATCCACCTCTGATGATTTCCCTACCTGAAACAGATTTCCCTACCTTCATACACTATGATGGAGAGAGCGGCTAGACCAGGCATGTGCAAACTTGGGCCCTCCAGGTGTTTTGGACTTCAACTCCCACAATTCCTAACAGCCTAACAGCCAACCTAATGTGATGAACACAGTGTGTTACCAGACTCGGTGGAATTTAGTGAATGTGATGAAGTGGCTAGTTAGACAATATAAGGGTATACTATACGGCCCTCCCCATCACCCCCCAATTTGGGAACTATTTGCAAGCCACCTCCTGCTCCCTCCCCTCCCAGCGTCAGAGCTTCCACTCCTGCCTTTGAAAGCGGCATTGCTGATGTTGGGTCACTTAAAATAGAATTTCAAATGAGAAGCTTCATTAGCTCTGCTAAAATTAGCATCGCTCTGTCAGCTTGTGTTGCAAGGTAAGGGAGGGAAGAGAACAGAAAAGGGGCACGAAACAGAAGGGCAGTGAATGAGTTGGAGGCCTTGGGGAGCCTGTGGCCAAGCCAGGATCCGAACCCGAGCCTTGAAGTGTCTCAGCCCAACACTCAAGCCACAACACGGCATTCTTTCCCCATCAGACGCAACCCAAGAGATTTCTCATCTGGATGTCTGATCTCTTTGTTGTCGTCCAGCCTTGGATTGTGCCTGTACCTGATCTCAATGGGGATTCTGGGCCTGATGATAACATTGGGGAGTTTGGGCCTGCAGACCAGCACAACAATCAAGAGATTTTAAGCCCTGAAAATGAGAGCTCTCTGCCTGAGGGAGGTCACATTCCAGAAAGGTAGTTCCCTAGAAATGCAAGGTCAGAGACAGAACTGAGCTCAGATGAGGAAAGGCCAGGTGGACAGACTAATGAGCAGCTAGATAGGAGACGGAGGTTCCATCAACATAAGAGCTTCTCAAGAGAGAATACGAAGGTTGTCATTTATTAGTCAAAAAGCCCTGTCTATATTAGAGAAACCAAAAGATCATTTCCTCAGTCTAGTCAACGTTGATATTAGAGCGTAGAACTTCTGCCAAGTCAAGACTTCCACGGGATTTCTAGTTCCAGGTTTCCTTGTGTTCATGTTTCATGTTTCAAGTTTCTAAAGGCTGTTCCTGTATTGCATGTTTTGGATTTATCCTGTTTTTGTATTTCTGGTTTTTGATGCATATCATGTACCCTAAACTCTGAGGATTATTCCCGAATTTTGGACTTTGGTTTTTACACTATTTTGCTGAATACACACACATAATTCAATAAACTGCTTTGCTATTTTACCTTGGACTGGATTGTGTGTTAAGTAAAGAGGTGAATCCCTGCTTTGGAGTGCAACACTCTTCCAAATTAAGGGGCAGCACTGAGCCTGTTCCTGGGCTATTTGGGGGGCTGATTCAGAAAATTCTGTTGGATAGACCACATCAGCTCTAGATGATAAAATATGGTTTTCTGTGGGCGAGCAGATGGCGACTACTGGATGACATATGTCCTGTATCAGGAACGAGAGCTGATGTGGTCTATCCATTGCAATGTTCTGAATCATGGTGACTACTGGATGGCATATGTTCTGTATCAGGAACTAGAGCTGATGTGGTCTACCCAATGCATGTTCTCAATCATGGTAACTACTGGATGGCATATGTCCTGTATCAGGAACTAGGGCTGATGTGGTCTACCCAATGCAATGTTCTCAATCATGGTAACTACTGGATGGCCTTTGTCCTGTATCAGGAACTAGGGCTGATGTGGTCTATCCAATGCAGTTTTTGGAATCATGGTGACTACTGGATGGCATATGTCCTGTATCCGGAACTAGAGCTGATGTGGCGTATCCAATGCAATTTTTGGAATCATGGTGACTACTGGATGGCATATGTCCTGTATCAGGAACTAGAGCTCATGTGGTCTATCCAATGCAATTTTTTGAATCATGGTGACTACTGGATGACATATGTCCTGTATCAGGAACTAGGGCTGATGTGGTCTATCCAATGCTTGGCCAGTGAGAAACCGGGCGCTGTGCCTTGGGAAGGAGGCGGAGGAGAGGCCATCACCGATGGGAATGAAAGAGGCGGCTTTGTGTGGCTTTGTGTTCCAGGCCTTGATTAAACTCCGCTGCCGGTCTCATCCCCCCACTCGGCCCCGGCCTCGGCCCCGGCCCCTTCCCTTCTGCCCTCATTAGAGAAGCCTTTATTAAGTCGGGCACTCACCTATTGACTGGGCTCTCTCTCGCCTGCCTGCGTGATCCGCTCATGCAAATTAATCCCCGTAACAGCTGGGAATAAAAGCTGCGCAATGAGGAGGGGGGGGGGGGGAGAGAGGAGGGGGAGCGGAAAGGCCGAGGGGCGCAAGGCGGGCGGACGCGCTGACCCTTGCGGCTCAATGCTGGAGCTGCATTTTGGCGAGACGTCAGTGCTTTTTGGCAGAGAAGGTTCAAGACCTTGTAAAAGAGCAGCTCAAGTGGTGTCAAACTGCATTGATCCTTTAGTGCAGATACACCCAAGGAGCTATCCTAGAAAAAAAAAATCAATTAGATGCTTTGTCCAAGGCATCACTGGGTTACTGTGCATTTTCTGAGCTGCCTGGCCACGTTCCAGAAGCACTCTCTCCTGACGTTTCACCCACATCTATGGCAGGCACCCTCAGAGGTTGTGACTTCTGTCGGGAACTAGGCAAGTGGAGTTTGTATATCTGTGGAATGATGTCCAGGGAGGGAGAAAGAAAGAATTCTTGTCTGTTGGAGGCAAGTGTATTGGATAGCCTTTCAGCTTCACGTTCTGGCTGTTTACTGCCTGGGGGAATTCTTTGTTGGGAGGTGTTATCTGGCCCTGATTGACTCATATCTGGAATTGCAATGTTTTCTGAATGTTGTTCTTTATTTACTGTCCTGATTTTAGCGTTTTTTTAAACGCCCATCTCAGCGCCGGTTTACCGATCAGTCCTACCGCCTGCCTTGGTCCTACCACCTGCCTCAAGAGGCGCCTCAACTGCGCCCCCAAATGATGGTGTCTGAGGCAACTACCTAAATTGCCTTATGGTTGAACCGCCCCTGCCTGCAAGCAACACCTCAACCAGGTGTCCAGGGGGCCCTGTGGGGCCTTCCAGCCTTCAGAGCCACGTTCATTGTCATGTACTGGACCCATAGTTCCTTCTTTTGGAAAAATGTCATCCTGCACTGCTTAAGTCTCTATGGTTAGATAGGAAGCCTAGAAAAGAGTTAGGGACACCTTCCCCAGTTCCATGCATGGTTTGATTAGGCTTCACCATTGTTTCCTCCTTCCCGTCCTGTCTGGGTCAACCCCACCTTTTGATGTTTCTAGAAATGCGATCTCTCCTAGGGCTTTGATGTAACTTCCCCAGTTTGGCTTTTGGAATGTTTATGGCCCTAGAGAAGAACAGACCCACGAGGCTTGGTCGCCATTCCAGCTTCCTGCTTTGTTCCAGAGAGGATGCACTCTGTCCTCTACCAGCCAAGATGTAGCTATCTAGACCTTTGTTATTTTGATCTGTCTATGTGTATTGGAACAGGATAGATTAGCTAGTTAGCTCCAAACCTTTTCAATCCATCAATGGATTTCTTTTTACCTCAATAAATGCTTTTAAACTTTAAAGCTAACTTTACATTCCTTTGCCTTCCTGAAGACACAGAGGTCTTCCAAAACTCACACCGCGACCGCGTAAGTCTCACTGCTGCATTTTACTCTGCTATTTTAATGGGAATTTACCTCATAAAGGGGGCGATTAGAGCTTAGCGGCTCATCAGTTCCCAACACCTTCAACTGCATGACGAGGTTGATTCCACCTCGGAAATAGGTCCACCCCACCCAGCACCACTGTGGATGGATACCACCTCGCTCCGAGGATGCTGACGTTTCCGTAACAGGCAAGCGGCGCCCATCCTGCCCCCTCCCCGCCTCATAAACGGCTCAAGGAGCCTTACTTATCTGCCTGCGCTGGCTGCCTCCTGCGGATTCCGTAATTACCGCTGCCTTTCATCTCCAGCTCTTTGCAGACACCCGGTTCTGGGCCTGCTCCTTTGGCGCTCGGTAATTACTAGTTAATAGCTCCGATGAATTTTCTCTGCCGGTCCCTGTTCAAGCGCCAAATCCAAGCCTCCCCCCTTTTTCTCCCCCTTGACAACCCTCTTTGGGATAATTATAGGCTGAAAAGCAAGGGCTCAGCAGGACCCCCCCCCCCCCCATTCAACGGCAGGCCCGAATTCCCCCTAATCACCCCTTTTCGGTGATTTTTCATTACTCAGGAAAGAAGTGTTTGGGAACAAATATGGGGCACCCATAGCCCTACAACACACTGCAGCCCCCCCCCCCCAAATTCCTTCTGGAAATAGGGAGACTATCCCCTGCTCTCTCAGATGCCCTCTTCACATGCTCCGGCAGAGAAAAGAACATGACGCGCAGCTGACGTTTTGCCCACATCTATGGCAGGCATTTTCAGAGATTGTGAGGTCTGTAGGAAACTAGACAAGGGAGGTTCACAACCTCTGAGGATGGCTACCACAGATGTGAGCGAAATGTCAGGAGAGAATGCTTCTGGAACAAGGCCAGACAGTCCGAAAGAGGTTGTAAGGTCTGTTGGAAACTAGACAAGGGAGGTTTATATATCTGTGAAATAAGGGCCAGGGTGAGAGAAAGAACTCTTGTCTGTTGGAGGCAAGTGTGAAGGTTGCAATTGGCCACCTTGATTAGCACTGAAAAGCCTTGCAGCTTCAAGGCCTGGCTATCAGGACCTCAAGATTGAACTTCAAAGACTCTGGCAGAAACCAGTGCAGGTGGTCCTGGTGGTGATCGGCGCATTGGGTGCCGTGCCAAAAGATCTCAGCCGGCATTTGGAAACAATAGACATTGACAAAATTACAATCTGCCAACAGCTAAAGGCCACCCGACTGGGATCTGCACACATCATCCGAAAATACATCACACAGTTCTAGACACTTGGGAAGTGTTCGACTTGTGATTTTGTGATACGAAATCCAGCATATCGATCTCGTTTGCTGTGTCATACAATAATAATAATAATAATAATAATAATAATAATAAGTACCTTTCTTTATCTCTCTCAAAGGGATTTTGGGATAGGAAATGCACAGGAGAGAATGCTTCTGGAACATAGCCATACAGCCCGGAAAACACACAACAACACTGTTTACCTAAGAGTTAGTTCAGGCAACGTAGTGTTCAAGGGGGAAGCTAGGCCTGATTCTTGTTTCAAGTCAAGCCTTGGCTTTGGATCCAAATATCCTGGAAGTTTTGTATATTCTTGTTTTTATATTCTTGCTCAAATTTTACTAAGTATATCTTTGCTTGTGGACTTACACTGCACTTATGACTTTCTGGCTATTCATGGACTATGTTACCTTGGGATTTGCATGAAACATTTGGATTGCTCCCTTTTTTGGATTATACATCTTAATTCCTTATTCCTTTTTCATATATATTTTATGTGATTTTACAAGAAACTGTTTGCTTATACTTTGGACTCTTGTGTGAGCCATTTCACAATCCCTCAGACTGTTGGAGGGCTGGACTATAGTTGGCCACCAAACAACAACAACAACAACAATAATAAAGAGGGTTGGAAGAGACCCCTTGGGCCATTTAGTCCAACCCCCTTCTGCCTTTGTGCACCAAAAGCACAAGCAAAGCACCCCTGACAGATGGCCTCCCAGCCTCAATGTTAACAACAACAACAATAATAATGAGGAGGTGGAGGAGGACTGGAAGACATCCCTTGGGCCATTGAGTCCAATCTCCTCCTTCCTTTGTGCACCAAAAGCACAAGCAAAGCACCCTGACAGATGGCCTCCCAGCCTTAATGTTAACAACAACAAGAAGAAGAAAAAGAAGGAGGGTTGGAAGAGACCCCTTGGGCCATTGAGTCCAACCCCCTTCTGCCTTTGTGCTGTGGGGGCCGGATAAATGGCTTCGATGGGCCTCATGTGGCCCGTGGGCTGTAGTTTGTGGACCTGTGGTGTAGACAGACAGTTGAAATGAAACAATAGCATGAAGGAAACGAAGGAAATTTTTTCGTGCACATCTCTATGGTTAAGTACAGAGGTGTTCCTGCCCTGGGATACACCAGGACCTGTGTGAAAGTTTCCTACAGGTGTCAAAGTTTGGTTCCCTCTGGCTTTCTGGAAGCAGCACAGGTGCCATTCCCTGTTGGGTATCTTTCTTGAATTAGACCTCCTTTCTGAAAGCCACTCTACTCATCCCTCCCTCTCCTTTTTCCCATGTTATCTCAGACAGGAGCAGCACTTAACTGCTGGAGGCCCCAAGGCTCGCTCGTCCTCTTTCCCTGCCTTGATCCTGCAATACAAGCGCCCAGCCCTGCTCGACTTCCATACAAGCAAGAGAATCCAATTAATCCGCCGGAGAGATCCTCCAAAAAGGCAGCGCGGGGAGAGCACAGCGCAGGAGGAAGGCTAATCGAATCATGCCCATTCAATTAATCCGCCCGGGAAGAGAATGCATGGTGATCGGCTTAAGAGCGGCAGACCGGGATCCGGGCAAGAAGAGAAATGCATGCGGATGGGGAGTTAAGAAGCCCGCCTGGGCCATGGATAATGCATGAGAAGGAGAAGATAAAGAGACTATTTGGAAGCTGGGCTTCCTCGCCTCTTAAGTCCTCCTGGGCCAAGGAAGGGGAAAGGGCTCTGCACATCCTCAGAGGCACTGCGCTTTCTACATTGCTGTTATCGTGGGTCAAAAGGTTTTGCCTCCTGTGTCATAAAAACGTTACGAACGAACAGACAACAACAGAAGTTGCTGCAGATCATAGCCTGAACTCTCCTCTACACAAAGCTACCAGTCAACATAATATGTCTCATCATTGGATTGGATTGTTGTGTGCCTCCAAGTCATTGCAGACTTAGGTCAACCCTAAGGGTAAAGTTTAGGACAGAGGCCAGATCAGTGAGCTTGGAGGGCCTTAGTTTGGGACCAGTAGGTAAGGAAAGAGACCTCCAAAGACCATCTAGATGCTCTCATAAGGCCACCAGAAGACCATAGATAAGGAAAGGAACCCTCAAAGACCATCTAGATGATTTCACAAGACCATAGGTAAGGAAAGGGGCCTCCAAAGGCCATCTAGACAATCTCATAAAACCATAGGTAAGGAAAGTGACCTCCAAAAGCCATCTAGATGACCTCATAAGGCCGTAGCTAAGCAAAGAGACCTTCAAAGACCATCTAGACAATCTCATAAGGCCATAAGTAAGCAAAGAGACCTTCAAAGACCATCTAGATGATCTCATAAGGCTATAAGTAAGCAAAGAGACCTCCAAAGACCATCAAGATGGTCTCATAAAACCATAGGTAAGGAAAGGGCCCCCCAAAGGTCATCTAGACAATATAAAACCATAGGTAAGGAAACTGACCTCCAAAAGCCATCTAGATTGTCTCATAAGGCCGTAGCTAAGCAAAGAGACCTTCAAAGAACACCTTCTTCTTCAAAGAAGAAATTGGAAATGTAACCTTTTGGAGACTATAACTCCCAGAACCCACTGTCAGCTAACTGTCAGTGTAACCTGGGTCCCTTGAAGGCCTGAAATGGCCCATATTTAGCAGAACAAAATGAGACTTTTGGGCCCCATTTTGGCTTTTGGAGGCACCCAAGAACTCTCTCCTCCTCTTTCTTCTCCTCCGTTGTTTGCTTTCCGCCCTTCTCTCGCTCTTTGTTTGGCCTCGTCATTAAACCGCCCGCAACTGACAGGCGCAAACAGATGCACTTCCAGGAAAACCACATCCCGCCCTCAACCTTTGTATTGAGACAGGAGCAACAAAACACACACACACAAACACACACTCACAGCTCCTTTGCTTCCAGGGCAGGGCTCTTTGTTCAGTTTCCAGCTTACTGAATGAGAGGTCTTTCCAAAGGCTCACCGAGACCGACCCAGATCGACCCGGCCCCATCAAAGCACCCCCGACAGATGGCCACCCAGCCTCTGTTTCAAAGCCTCCCAAGGAAGGAGTTTCCACCAGGCTTTGCTGATAGAGAAGTCAAATCCACTCTCTACAGCTGTATAGGAAAGGGCTCTTAAGCACCTCACCAAACTACAAATTCCTCCAGCTGTGTTGGACTACTGAACCCATCATCTCAGGCCACGGTGGTCATGTGAGAACTATCATAGGTGACTACAGAACACATAATCTCAAGGCCCGATGGTAGTGGGAGAGCTGGCATAGGTGACTACAGAGCCCATAATCTCAAACCACGATGGTTGTGGGAGAACTGGCCTAGGTGACTACAGAACCCATCACCTCAAGCCATGGTCATCATGGAAGAGCTGGCATAGGCAACTACAGAATCCATCATCTCAAGCCAGGACGGTTGCGGGAGAGTTGGCATAGGTGACTACAGAAGCCATAATCTCAAGCAGGAAAGCTGGCCTAGGTGACTACAGAGCCCATCATCTCAAGCCATGATGGTTGTGGGAGAGCTGGCCTAGGTGACTACAGAACCCATCATCTCAAGCCATGGTCATCATGGAAGAGCTGGCATAGGTGACTACAGAATCCATCATCTCAAGCCAAGACGGTTGCGGGAGAGTTGGCATATGTGACTACAGAACCCATAATCTCAAGCAGGAGAGCAGGCCTAGGTGACTACAGAACCCATCATCTCAAGCCATGGTGGTTGTGGGAGAGCTGGCATAGATGACTAGAGATCCTATCATCTCAAGCCAAGATAGTCATGGGACAGCTGGCATAGATGACTACAAAACCCATCACCTCAAGCCATGACAATCATGAGAGAGCTGTGGCAAGGTTTGACTAAAAAAAGCTATCACCTGTGTGCATACAAAGTTCCTTTTTTCTCGAGATTTCCGGGCAAAGGATCAAGGAAGCAGCACCTTTCCTTAAAAGCTCTCTCTCTCTGTGTGTGCATGTCAAGGGGAGTGGAGAGTTTTGCAAAAGGAAGGTATTTTCCCAGGTGTGCCGGCACCGGGGAGAACTCACCTTGTTAAAGGGCAACAACAACCCAAAACTAAGGCGTCCACACCCTCCGCCGCTTTCCTTTCCGGCCTCCCCTTGGGTCTCGTCTTGGCTGCTCCGGGACAGAATGACTGGCAGAAGAGC
Source organism: Anolis carolinensis (assembly GCF_035594765.1). Taxonomy (NCBI): domain Eukaryota; kingdom Metazoa; phylum Chordata; class Lepidosauria; order Squamata; family Anolidae; genus Anolis; species Anolis carolinensis. The sequence goes on from NW_026943820.1 coordinate 2,084,939, forward strand.
GGAGGGGAGGGACTTCCTGCCCCGAAACCACCTGCCCGTGATGCTGCCAGGCATGCTCTGGGCGCCAATCCTCCCGGCCACTCCCTGGAAAGCAAAGAGGCAACCACAACGACAAAGCTGGTTTCCAGCCGCCAGACCAGTTGGCTGCGGTTGTTGTTGCCGCCACCGGTTTCCAGGCCAGCCTGACGGGCAGAAATCCAACAAATTGAACTTTCTCGCTGCAGGCCAAGAAGCGCCACTGCCGGAAAGAAAGAGCGGTGTCACCTTGCCGGTTTTGCTGAATCCGGCGCTCTCGGAGACAGACTGGCGGACTCCCTGAGCGCAGCGTTTTCAGGCCACGCTGCAAGAAATCTGGGTGTTTCGAGAGGTTGCCTTGCACCAAGCATCTTTCTCTCCAGCAAAGTCAAGCAGCAAGTCAGGTTTCAACCAGAGATGCCCCAGAACGAAGAGCGAATGGCCAGGGCATCCAAGGAAGCAAGGCTTTCCTTGCTACAAGTTCAACCTCTGGCCTTTGCCACCGTCTCTGGATCTCTCCGGCCTTTTCACCCAGGCCTTTGGTTAAGATTGCCTATTCCCATCATAATTACAACTATACTCCTCGACCTTTTGTACTGGTCGCTCTTTTCCTGATTACTTGATATGAATTCAGGGCTCCTCCCTACCCAACGTGACCTTGAATGAATCTATTGCACTTTATTTAAACAATCTGTAATTTATAATGTGCACCTTGCTTATCCACTATTGCAACCTCATTGTTTTTAATTCGATGTTTTAATACCGTATTGTGGTTTGTTTGTTTTTCTTTTCGGTTGCTGTGTATATATTATTATTGGTTTTGTTCTCTGATGTTTCATATTTTATTTTGTATTGTTTTGTATCCGATTTTGCTGTAAGCCGCCCCGAGTCCCCTTCAGGGGAGATGGAGGCGGGATATAAATAAACTTCTTCTTCTTCTTCTTCTTCTTCTTCTTCTTCTTCTTCTTCTTCTTCTTCTTCTTATTATTATTATTATTATTATTATTATTTACATTTCAGCCAGCTTTCTGCTGAATTATGGAATATACAACCCTTTCTTTGGCCAAGCATGGGACATCTATCTATCTATCTATCTATCTATATCCATCTATCATACGTCCTTGCAGACAGCCAATTCTCTCACTCCAGAAGCAACTCCGGTTGCTCCTGACACGAAAAAAAAAACACACACATTGTTGTCAGTCTTGAGTAGAGTAGACCTATTTCATACTGACAGAGGGATGTTTTCGCATTACAGATGATGTGCACCAATGGGTGTTAATAATAATAATAATATTCATATTAATAACAATCATTACTCTGGGACCCTAAGCTGAGTCTGGGAGAGGAATGCCTCTGCATTACATCTGCTGTGTGCCAATGGGGGTTAATAATAATAATAATAACAACAACAACAACAACAACAATAACAACAGCAACAACAACAACAATCGTTACTTTGGGACCCTAAGCTGAGTCTGGGAGAGGAATGCCTCTGCATTACATCTGCTGTGTGCCAATGAGGGTTAATAATAATAATAATAATAACAACAACAACAACAACAACAACAATCGTTACTCTGGGACCCTAAGCTGAGTCTGGGAGAGGAATGCCTCTGCATTACATCTGCTGTGTGCCTATGGGGGTTAATAATAATAATAATAATAATAATAATAATAATAATAATAATTATTATTATTATTATTATTATTATTATTATTATTATTCTGGGACCCTAAGCTGAGCCTGGGAGAGGAGTGCTTCCCCATGCCATCAGATGTGTGCCAATAGGTGTTAATAAGAATAATAATATTAATAACAATAGTTACTCTGAGTCTGGGAGAGGAATGCCTCCCAGACTACATTACATTGGATGTGTACTAATGGGTCGTAATATTAATATTAATAACAATAGTTACTCTGGGACCCTAAGCTGAGCCTGGGAGAGGAATGCTTCCGCATTACATCTGATGTATGCCAATGGGTGTTAAGAATAATAATATTAATAATAAAAATGGTTACTCTGAGTCTGGGAGAGGAATGCCCCCCAGACCACACGACATTGGATGTGTACTAATGGGTCTTAGTAATAATAATAATAATAATAATAATAATAATAACAACAACAACAACAATAGTTACTCTGGGACCCTAAGCTGAGCCTGGGAGAGGAATGCTTCCGCATTACATCTGATGTGTGCCAATGGGTGCTAATAACAACAACAACAACAACAACAACAACAAGAATTACTCTGAGTCTGGGAGAGCAATAGTAACAATAGTACTCTGGGGAAGACCCAAACATTTTAAAGGTTGGGCTAAAAGGGATCGAAACAAACAGCAATTCCATACAAATGCACAACACTAGTGTCTATCCCTTTGGGGGCCACTGGGAGGCAGCATCTGGCCAGCTGTTGCTTCTAAACACAGCTGTGCTTGGAATGGGGGTATTTCCCCACCTGGCTGCAGGTAGATTCAGGTGCTTATTTCCATAAAGAAATACCCTTTTTTGCACCCTATGTCAGAAGAAACGGCTGTGTACATCCATGAAGACCAAAATGGGGAGGAATGAGAATACTGGTGGGAGAACTGGGAAACTTGACCACAGAGACTGGGAGGACTGGGCTGGATTGGTATGGTATTGGTATATTATATTATATTATATTACCCTAGAGTTGGAAGGGACCTCAGGCACCATCAAAGCCCTCCCGACAGAGGCCCAGCTGGCCGTGGACGTCATTGAGAGAGAGATCCAGACTATATTATATTATAATATTATGTGATTCTTATATTGTTATTATGTCCAGTCCAAGCCTCTGTAATACAGGAAGGCACCATCAAAGCCGTCCTGACAGAGGCTCACTCAGCCGTGGACATCATTGAGAGACAAAATATTATATTATACTATATTTATTATTATTATTATTATTATTATTATTATTATTATTATTATTATTATTATCATACCCTAGAGTTGGAAGGGACCTCAGACACCATCAACGCCCTCCCAACAGAGGCCCAGCTGGCCGTGGACGTCATTGAGAGAGAGAGAGCCAGAATATACAATATTATAATGTTATGTGATTCTTATATTATTATTATGACTTTATATTATTAAGTCCAGTCCAAGCCTCTGTAATACAGGAAGGCACCATCAAAGCCCTCCTGACAGAGGCGCAGCTGGCCATGGACGTCATTGAGAGAGAGATCCAGACTATATTATATTATAATATTATGTGATTCTTATATTATTATTATGACTTTATATTATTATGTCCAGTCCAAGCCTCTGTAATACAGGAAGGCACCATCAAAGCCGTCCTGACAGAGGCTCACTCGACCATGGACATCATTGAGAGACAAAATATTTTATTATTATTATTATTATTATTATTATTATTATTATTATTATTATTATTATACCCTAGAGTTGGAAGGGACCTCAGGCACCATCAAAGCCCTCCCGACAGAGGCCCAGCTGGCTGTGGACGCCATTGAAAGAGAGAGCCAGACTCAGGGCACCTCAGGCACCATCAAAGCCCTACCGGCTGTTAGGAATTGTGGGAGTTGAAGTCCAAAACATGCCCATGCCTACTTCACTGGCTCCTAGAAGCAACCACTGGCAAGGCAAACTCAGCCTTGGCTTCCCATTGCAACCTTGCTGTTCTCTCTGCAGATCAGATGAGTGAGCAAGAGCCACGCTCCTCATCTCTCTCAGCTTTAGGCCTCATTAGCGCTTCCTCCCTTTAGTCATTAATTGAGACGCCGCTTCTTTCTCTTCTCCTCCTTGGGTTTCTTCCTTTGATGTTGTTGTTTTTTTAGAGGGAGATGAGGCAGAGGAAAGTGGAGGGCACGGAACTGCAAGCAGACAAGGTTTGACCCAAAGCAGAACTTTGGAATACGGATAAATACCCTTGGGATAATAATACAGACAAGGCTGCCTTGGAGCATGCACAGAGCTCATTTCTCCCAATGCCAAGTGCAAACAAACACTTCCCAACAAAGGATTTCCCCCAGGTAGGAAGCAGCCAGGCTTTGAAGCTGCAAGGCTACTCCATTCCCAGCAATACGGATAATACTCTTGGGATAACAATACAGACAAGGCTGCCTTGGAGCATGCACAGAGCTCATTTCTCCCAATGCCAAGTGCAAACAAACACTTCCCAACAAAGGATTTCCCCCAGGCAGGAAGCAGCCAGGCTTTGAAGCTGCAAGGCTACTCCATTCCCAACAATACGGATAATACTCTTGGGATAACAATACAGACAAGGCTGCCTTGAAGCATGCACAGAGCTCATTTCTCCCAATGCCAAGTGCAAACAAACACTTCCCAACAAAGGATTTTCCCCCAGGCAGGAAGCAGTCAGGCTTTGAAGCTGCAAGGCTATTCAGTGCTAGTCGAGGTGGCCAACTGCAACATTCACACTTGCCTCCAACAGAGACAATTTCTTTCTCCTACCCTGGACAACATTCCACAGATAAATAAACCCCACTTGCCTAGTTTCCAACAGACCTCACCACCTCTGATGTGGGCAAAATGTCAGGAGAGAATGCTTCTGGAACGTGGCCATACCACCCAGAAAACTCACAGCAACCCAATACAGACAAGGCTGCCTTGAAGCAAGCACAGAGTCCATTTGTTCCAATGCCAAACGCAAACAAACACCTCCCAACAAAGGATTCCCCCAAGGTAGGAAGCAGCCAGGCTTTGAAGTTGCAAGGCCATTCAGTGCTAATCAACTGCAACATTCACACTTGAATCAAACAGACAAAGGTTCATTCTCCCACCCTGGGAATTATTCCAGAGATATATAAAACCCACTTGCTTAGTTTCCAACAGACCTCACAACCTCTGAGGATGCCTGCCGTAGATGTGGGTGAAACATCAGGAGAGAATGCTTCTGGAACATGGACATACAGCCCGGAAAACTCACAGCAACCCATTCTTTGTTTGAGAAGGAAGCATCATGAGACTGGGTTGTTGTATGTTTTCCGGGCTGTCTGGCCATGTTCCAGAAGTATTCTCTCCTGACGTTTCGCCCACATCTATGGCAGGCATCCTCAGAGGTTGTGAGGCATGGAGAAACTAAGCCATCATGAGGCTCTTATGCTTCTGGAACATGGCCATACAGCCCAGAAAACTCACAGCAACCCACTCTTTGTTTTTGTTTGAGAAGGAAGCATCATGAGGCTCCTCTGCTTCAAGATGAGACTCAGCATTAGGGACTCTCCACCAAAGTTAGGGAACTTTTCTTTGCGTATCTACTCTTTTATCCAAGATGTATTACCTAGCAATGAAAGTAAGTTAAGTTTTCCTTATTATTATTATTTTTGTTTAACCTGACCTGTGTATTCTCTCCCCAGTTTTCTACCATAAGCTCGTATACAGTAGAGTCTCACTTATCCAAGCCTCGCTTATCCAAGCTTCTGGATTATCCAAGCCATTTTTGTAGTCAATGTTTTCAATATATCGTGATATTTTGGTGCTAAATTCGTAAATACAGTAATTACAACATAACATTACTGCATACTGAACTACTTTTTCTGTCAAATTTGTTGTAAAACATGATGCTTTGGTGCTTAATTTGTAAAATCATAACCTAATTTGATGTTTAATGGGCTTTTCCTTAATCCCTCCTTATTATCCAAGGTATTCGCTTATCCAAGCTTCTGCCGGCCCATTTAACTTGGATAAGTGAGACTCTACTGTATATAGCTCGACGTTGCACTCTGCTATAGATACCAAATATTCCTACCCAAAATAAAGAAAAAGCCAGCCGTGATAGTCCGGACCCTGCAAGACCTCGCTGCCATTGAACTCGGCCTTTTCAGAAGTGGGAAAGGCAGCTTTTTTGAGAGTATGGGGAGAGAAGGAAATGCGGTGGCGGCAGGCAATGGCGGAACTAATAATTTATTACCCAATGCAACCGGGAGAGCGGCTCTCTCGACAGCAGCCGACAAGGGCTCCCAGCAAATGGAGCAGAAAAAGCAGAGAGCAAAACCCAGAAGACAGAGGTTGCCAACGCTGCCGCTGTGGGCAATTTGGAATAGACGGAACGAGGGAAGGACGGAAGGACAGAAGGAAGGAAGAAAAGGAGAGAGCAGCCTTTCCTCAAAACGCATTGGGCTGATGAATAGACGGGATAGATGGCTTCCCAGCCTCAATGTTATTAACAACAACAACAACAACTTCTTATGCCTCAAGTACCACCTCCCAGCAGTAAAGAACTGCAAAAGTATTGAGAAATGAGCACGCAAAGATACTGTGGGACTTCCGAATCCAGACTGACCAAGTTCTGGAACACAACACACCAGACATCACAGTTGTGGAAAAGAAAAAGGTTTGGATCATGGATGTCGACATCCCAGGTGACCGTCGCATTGACGAAAAACAACAGGAAAAACTCAGCCGCTATCAGGACCTCAAGATTGAACTTCAAAGACTCTGGCTGAAACCAGTGCAGGTGGTCCCGGTGGTGATGGGCACATTGGGTGCTGTTCCAAAAGATCTCAGACGGCATTTGGAAACAATAGACATTGACAAAATCACGATCTACCAACTGCAAAAGGCCACCCTACTGGGATCTGCACGCATCATCCAAAAATACATCACACAGTCCTAGACACTTGGGAAGTAATAATAATAATAATAAGGTTTGGAAGAGACCCTTGGGCCATTTAGCCTGACTCCCTTTTGCCTTTGTGCCATGGGAGCTGGATAAATGGCTTCAATGGGCCGCATGTGGCCCGCGGGCTGTAGTTTGTGGACCCCTGGTCTAACTCTCCAACCACGGCCCCATGCTCTGTGCTTCCTTGCAAGCGGGAAGGCCTTGGATGCCCTTTGCTCACAGCAGGGTATTTCCTGGCCGGGATTGCGGACGGAAAACACTATTTTCCCAACCCAAGGAAGGCTCTGTGTCTCTGAGCCTCCACCAGAAACCGTGAGGATCAAGCTGCGGGAGGAATGCCTTGTGGGCTTCCCCTTGCAATTATTATTGTTTCTGAGAAACAAAGGTTCCTGCTGAGCCGGCTGCACCGTTCCAGTCTCTTGCTGAAACTCTTTGGAGCGCACCTATGGCGGACTTCATTAGCAAATTAATTAGGCGACTGACTGGAGCCCCGAGATCGCATCTCTCGCAGGGAAACTTGGCGGAGGCTCCGGACCCAGGGGTGTGAGTGTGTACATGTGTTTGTTTGTTTGTTTTCAAAGATGCAAGGAAGGAATGCACACACAAACTGGCAAGAGAAGGCACCCCAAGGAGGAGGAGGAGGAAGAAGAAGACAACACCAGGAAGGACAGAGACACAGCACAGCTGGAAAGCAGCCCGGCAGCCAGATCCAGATCTCCCCTTTTCACATCTCTAATCGACTTCCCAACCTGTTTAGTTTGTAATGGCTCCAACCCAAAGCTGGGTGCAGACAACCAGGAGCCACCCAGCCGAGACTTCAAAGCGGAGCGCATCGTGCCGTGCGCCCCGAGGAGCCTCTGCCGCTGCCAGCAAGGCTGCGGGTCCTGCCCCTCTCCGCCCGAGCGAGATTTGCAAAACGCTGACCTGAACTGCCCTCAACCACCAACCAACCCAGTGAGTCCAGGAATATGATCAAGCCGACTCACGCAGCACTAATCCAAAGCACAGCATCCTATGGAAATGGAGTAGAAACCCCATGGAGTTGGAAGATACTCCAAGCTCGAATCCACGAGACGGGGTGAGCTCCCGTCTGTCAGCTCCAGCTTGTGGGGACATAACAGAAGCCTCCCAGCAGGATTATAACACATCTGGGCAATGTCCCCTGGGGAATGTCTCTGTAGATGGCCAATTCTCTCACAACAGAAGCGACTTGCAGGATGTTCTCAAGTCGCTTCTGATACGATAAAAGAAAAATCCAGTCCAACCCTATTCTACGATGTAGGAAGACACTATCAAAGCACTCCCAACAGCCTCTACTTGAGAAGACTCCATTACACATAATCCACAGCCAAACAGTTCTGACCATTAAGAAGTTATTTGTAATGTTTAGGTGCCATTTGAACCTAATGCATCATTGTGTTCTAGAATCTAGCAGACGGGGAGGTTGTCCCTTTCTCCTCAATGTGACATCCTTTCATATATGTAAACATTTAAATCAGGATGGGTGCCACTAATCATATCTGGGACTCGTACTGCAACTCCCATCGTGTCTTTCCAATAGCAGGGGAAGTTGTAGTTCAGCCCTTGATTGTGCCTGAACCTGATGTCACTGAGGAAGTGGACCATGGGATTTTGGGCCTGTGAGACTTTAAGTCCTGAAATTGAGCCGTCTCTGTCTCCTGTAGCTAGTGAAAGCCACATTCCAGAAAGGGGCTCAGATGTTGTTGAGAAGTCTTTTGCTAGGAAAACAAGGTTAGAGGCAGAAATGAGCTCAGAGGATGAAATCCCAGGTGGACAGAATAATGAGCTGATAGATAAGAGACTTAGTTTTTGTTAATGCAGAGCTGCCCAGCAGAGTTTGCAAAGGTCACAGCGCTTATTCTCAAAAAAGCCGTTGTCAGGTTATCAGGGGAGGCAGCACGATTTCATGTCTATATTAGAGAGAGAAGAGGGATTTTTCAGCACTGGTCAATGTTGGAGTTTGAGAAGCAACATCCATGGTCAAGTCTTAGCTAGTCTGCTAAGGGATTTCTAATTTCATGTTTCATGCTTTCAAGTTTATTCTTGGATTTCTGTATTGGATTTTTATGCTGCCTTTGCTGTATCCTTTAAGTTGTTTTCCCCCTCTGAGATTGGGAGGTGCCTTGGCTGCCATCTGAACTGTTTCTCAATGATCACCAAGGCTCTGGAAATGCCTTGGTCTCTTCTTCTTGCGGCTCCGAAATGGGCCTGCGAAGCCCGCCCCTCCGCCATGGCCTACCTGACTCGTTGTGCTTCATCTCCGCTGCGAAGCCTTCTTGCCGCCAGGCAATTAAAGCTGCTCTGATCTTGTCTAATTGAAACGCCGTCTAAGGAGGGAGATTATTCCAACAGCACTTTTTCTCCCTGCCCTCGCCGGCGTTGGATTAGAGCCACCTTGCCCTGCAGTGGAGGAAAAGGAACAAAGCTGCTCCCTGCCTTAATCCCGCACAGGTCTGAACGTGTGCCGGAGATTACTGTGAAACCAGACACCGGCTTCCTTGCAAAAAAGAAACCCAAACCCGGGAGTTTGGAGTGGCAAAATTGGAGAGAAGCGGACGGCGCTCTCCTTCCAACCAGCGTGACAAATGTGTTGTGGAGTCTTGGGAAAACAAGGAGTTTGGGGGTCCTTGTTACTAATCGCATTGCTTTCTGCAGAACCTGGCAATGGTCACGTTGCGTTGTGTATAAAATGTGACACTCAGCTGGCAGCCTGTTGGTGACGTTGTCGTCATTGCGTTTCCTTCATGTCATGTCAGACCTCTGGCAATCCAAAGGCAAGCTGATCATGGGGTTTTCTTGGCAAGATATGTTCCAATAGGGATCGCACTTCTCTTCCTCCAGGAATTCACAACTGCAGGTATAAGCATTGTTGGAACACCCAAAACAACCAAGAGTGTGACTTGTCCAAAGACCCTCAGTGGGCTTCCATGGCTGAATGCAGATCTGTAAAGTCGTAGTCCTATGCTCAAACAACAGCACCATGATGGCTCTCCAGAAGGTCTTCAGAGTGAAAGATATGGCTTTCCAAGAATGAACAGGGATTTGAATCTTAGTTTCCAGAGTTGTGGTCCAATGCTCCAACCTCTACACTATGCTGGCTGGCACTTCGAAACCTGACCAAAGTTGATGTGCTATGACATGTCCATTAAATGTCTTCCATGCCACACCAAGGCATGAATGAACTGGTCCCCCAGGTGTTTTAGACTTCAGCTCCCAGAATTTCTGACAGTTGGCCAAGTTAGCTGAGACTTCTGGGAGCTGAAGTTCCATACACTTGGTGGACCAAAGAATTAGATGTTCTTGGACTCCCATCTTCCATAGGAATTGATGATGCCAGTTGGGTCTTCTGAGAAGTGGAGTCCAACCACTCACGGTGGACACCTTTGGTCTAATGCAACATTCCCCAAACTCTGGTCTTTCAGTTGTTTTGGACTTCAACTCCCAGAATTCCTGACAGTTGGCCAAGTTAGCTGAGGCTTCTGGGAGCCTAAGTCCCAAACACTTGGTGGACCAAATAACTACTTTGGTAACTACAGTACTGATCTAGATGTTCTTGGATTTCCATCTTCCATAGGAATCAACTATGTCAATTGGGTCTTCTGAGAAGTAGAGTCCAACCACTCAAGGTGGGCACCATTGGTCTATTGCAGCGTTCCCCAAACTCTGGTCTTCCAGTCATTTTGAACTTTAGCTCCCAGAATTCTTAATTATTCACCTATCTGGATAAGATTTATGGAAGCTGAAGTCCCAAACACTTTGGGAACTACTACTCTAGATGTTCTTGGACTTTCTTTTTCCATAGGAATTGACAATGCCAGTTGGGTCTTCTGAGACGTGGAGTCCAACCACTCAAGGTGGACACCATTGGTCTAACGCATTTCCCAAACTCTGGTCTTCCAGTCATTTTGGACTTTAGCTCCCAGAATTCCTGATTATTCACCTATCTGGATGAGGTTTATGGGAGCTGAAGTCCCAAACACTTTGGGAACTACTACTTTAGATGTTAAGGAATCGATAATGCCAGTTGAGTCTTCTGAAACATGGAGTCCAACCACTCAAGGTGGACACCATTGGTCTAACGCATTTCCCAAACTCTGGTCTTCCAGTCATTTTGGACTTTAGCTCCCAGAATTCTTAATTATTCACCTATCTGGATGAGGTTTATGGGAGCTGAAGTCCAAAATAGTTTGGGAACTACTACTTTAGATGTTAAGGAATCGATAATGCCAGTTGAGTCTTCTGAAACATGGAGTCCAACCACTCAAGGTGGACACCATTGGTCTAACGCATTTCCCAAACACTGGTCTTCCAGTCATTTTGGACTTTAGCTCCCAGAATTCTTAATTATTCACCTATCTGGATGAGGTTTATGGGAGCTGAAGTCCAAAATAGTTTGGGAACCAATGGATGATCTTTGCAAAGTATCAGGGGACTATTTCTTCTCCCTTCCTGGTCCCAAAGGCTTACGCTCTCTTGTACAGCAATATTAAGTTCTACACTATTAGTATGTGGGTTGTGGTGTCTAACAAACAAAGAGGAGGGGAGAAGATCTGGCAGGAAGCACAAATGGCCTCATCTTCCCCACTTTCTCTGGATGGAAACGGGAGAGCCGTCCACCGCCTGGCTCCTCCGGTGCGCCCTATTTAGCCCACTCAGCTTCCATCGGCTCTTCCATCGATCACCCGGCTGCGGATCATTGATCTGGCAAATGACAACAAGCCAGTTAATAAGAGCCTGTTTTGAGAGCACAGACGATGATGCCGGGAGGAAGGGGAGGGCGAGGGGAGGGGCAACGTGCCCAAACTGGCAGGAATGGGACTCCTGGGCATGCGGTCGCTGGGCTGAAACGGGAGGATGGAGATCCATCACTCCACAGCAAGCATCTGGCCTTGGTGTGCACAATGAGCCACACAATGTGTCTTCTAGCAACGGTGACCACTACAATCATTAACGTCCCAAGGGTTATGTCTTTCCTCCTGGATTTAAAGGCATAACTGGGACTGTTTCGTTATTTTCCAGGCTGCATTTGCCACTTGGAGATACACTGCCTCTGAACACGGAGATTCCATTAAGCTCTCACAAGCAGAGCACCGAAAAGTTATTTTTTCTGCCAAATTTGGCCCAGATGTAGGTGAACTACATCTCCCCTAAATCACGGTCAATTCCTTCCAAATCCCTCCAGTATTTTCTGTTGGTCATGAGGGGTTCTGTATGGGAAGTCTGGCCCAACTCTATCGTTGGTTGGGTTCAGAATGCTCTTTGGTTGTAGATGAACTATAAATCCAAGCAACTACAACTCCCAAATGTCAAGATCTTTTCCCCTCAAACCACCAGTGCTCACATTTGGGCATATTGAGTAACCATGCCAAGTTTGGTCCCGATCCATCATTGTTTGGAGTCCACAGTGCTCTCTGGACATAGGTGAACTACAACTCCCAAGCTCAAGATCAATGCCCACCAAATCCTTCCAAATTTTTTCTTTTGGTGGATTGTGAGAGTTCTGTGTGGGAAGTATGGCCCAATTCTATCATTGGTAGGAATCAAAATGCTCTTTGATTGTAGGTGAACTATAAATTCCAGCAACTACAATTCCCCAATGACAAAATCCATCCTCCCCAACCCCACCAGTATTCAAATTTGGGCGTATCGGGTAGGTATTTGTGCCAAATTTCATCCAGTGAATGACAATACATGCTGCATATCAGATATTTACTTGCTTCTCAAACTCCAACATTGACCATTGCTGAAAAATCCCTCTGGTCTCGCTAATACAGACATGAAATCATGCTGCCTCCCCTGAGAACCTGAGAACGGCATTTTTGCTAATAAGTGCTGTGACCTTTGCAAACTCTGCATTCACGAAAACTAAGTCTCTTATCTATTAGCTCATTATTCTGTCCACCTGGAATTTTGTCCTCTGAGCTCATTTCAGCCTCTGACTTTATTTCCCTAGTGAAAGACTTCCCGACAACATCTGGGACCCTTACTCTTCATAACAGTAGCAAAATTACAGTTAGGAAGTAGCAGCGAAAATAATGTAATGGTTGGGGGTCAACACAACATGAGAAACTGTCTGTCCATGTCACCGTCTCTCCATTGAGCAGCAACTTGCTCAAGGCAGGGTTGTTTAAGACACTGAAGTCTTGCCCTTCCGTCTCTTCCTGTGACAGCGCTCTTTAAAAACATGACAATTACACAAAAGGAACAAGGAGACACTTTCAGCACACCTTTGTTCGCGACATGGCACGACATTCAGCGGCCGGAAAAACGCTTTCCTTGGATGGAAAAAACAAGTTTCGAGAGCTTACGATTGCTTGAGAAGATGTTGGAGATCCCAACGAGAGAAATATCTGGTGGAGTTATTGAAGCAATACAGTTCTTCCCATCCCACCATTAAAGAAATGGGATATGGGCCGGGCTGTGGCGCAGGCTAGTGAGCAGCCAGCTGCAACAAATCGCTCTGACCAAGACGTCATGAGTTCGAGGCCAGCTTGGAGCCTGAGTTTGTCTCTGTCTCTGTTCTATGTTAAGGCATTGAATGTTTGCCTTATATGTGTAATGTGATCCGCCCTGAGTCCCCTTCGGGGTGAGAAAAAAGGGAGGAATATAAATATTGTAAATAAATAAATATAAACACCGTTCTGAGTTTGCATAATGCTTTTGGGGTGCATAAAGTGAAGATACTTTTGCGTGTGACCTGTGTGATGGGAAGCACATACAAGAATGCACACGCATAAGAGATGCATTTTGTGCGTGCTTAAAAACACCCAGGCCTCACTGCTTCCTTCTTTGGAGCAGATGCATGTCGTCTTGAAGACCAACCTTTGCTTTTTGTGTTTGTGTGTATGTGTGTACGCATAGAGCCCTCTCCAAAGCTCCAACGTGGGCACAACGTGGTCCCTTTCCTCCGACATCCCGGCGCTTTCTCATTCAGCGCAGGAAGGGAATATATATATATACACACACGGCAGAAGAGCAGATGGGCTCTCCAACAAAAGATCCGAGTTTTGTGCAAACATCTGCAGTAATAAATTTTTTAAAAAGCTGGGTGACGGGGCCGGGAGGGGGAGAAGAAAAAACCCAACAAAACGGCACAGCACAGATCTCCAAAGGCGACAAGGAATCTCAAGGCGGAGGAGGGAAGAAAGCGATGGAAGACAATGCCTCCGAGGATGCCTGCCACAGATGTGGGAGAAACGTCAGGAGAGAGTGCTTCTGGGACAAGGCCATACAGCCCGGAAAAAGCACAACAACCCAGTGATTCTGGCCATGCAAGCCTTCGACAACACAATGTCCCTTTTCCCAATGAAAGTATTTCAAGGCCAAGCGATGGACTGAGATGAGGCCATTTTCTTGACCCATGTGTGAATGTTGCAACTGGCCGCCTTGATTAGCACTGAATACGCTTGCAGCTTCAAAGCCTGGCTGCTTCCTGACAAGACGAGAAACAATCATGGCCAGTTAGCACCTCCCAAGAAATGATTCCCCAAGGCAGCCAGGCTTTGAAGCTGTAAGGCTATTCAATGCTAATCAAGGTGGTCGATTGCAACATTCACACCTGCCTCCAACAGACAAGAGTTCTTTCTCCCACCCTTGAGCCATGGCAATTAAAGCGGAGCCAAAGTGTGCTAACTGTGCAGTGTAGACGCACTCTACGATTCCCCAATAATAATGGTTGCAGGATAGCAATACCTTGAGATATGGCAATTAAAGCAGAACCAAAGTGTGCTAATTGTGCAGTATAGACGCACTGTACAATTCCGATTCCGGAACATGAGCGTCCTGGGTGCAAAGAGGGTTTGCGCATTTCTAGTAAGGACTGCAGGATAGCAATGCCTTGAGAAATGGGAATTAAAGTGGAACCAAAGTGTGCTAATTGTGCAGTGCAGACGCACTGTACGATTCCGATTCCGGAACAAGAGCGTCCTGGGTGCAACAAGGGTTTGCACATTTCTAGTAAGGACTGCAGGATAGCAATGCCTTGAGAAATGGGAATTAAAGCGGAACCAAAGTGTGCTAATTGTGCAGTATAGACGCACTGTACAATTCCGATTCCGGAACAAGAGTGTCCTGGGCGCAAAGAGGGTTCGCCCATTTCTAGTAAGGACTGCAGGATAACAATGCCTTGAGATATGGCAATTAAAGCGGAACCAAAGTGTGCTAATTGTGCAGTGTAGACGCACTCTACGATTCCCCAATAGTAAGGGCTGCAGGATAGCAATGCCTTGGGAGATGGCAATTAAAGCGGAACTAAAGTGTACTAATTCTGCAGTATAGACGCACCCTACAATTCCGATTCCGGAACGAGAGCGTCCTGGGTGCAAAGAGGGTCCACGTATTTCTAGTAAGGGCTGCAGGATAACAATGCCTTGAGATATGGGAATTAAATCGGAACCAAAGTGTGCTAATTCTGCAGTGCAGACACACAGTACGATTCCGATTCCGGAACGAGAGCCTGCTGGGTGCAAAGAGAGTCCACACATTTCCTTTCTGACCCCATTTCTCCCCCTTTTTTATGCTAAAGGAGTCAAAACCCTCCTCATTCTGATGCATTAAGCGGGCTGCGTTAATGAAGGGCTAATGCATCTGTTATGGGAGTGCGCATGAAAGATGCCGGGATGAAAAGGAGGGAGAGACAAGAGAGGGACCACGCAGCAAAAGAGCGACTGGGCAGGGATCCAGGTTTAGTCATTTCTCCCCATACACACACACATGCACATGTATATATATATATACACACACACACACAACCCCCTTTGCAGATAAGGAAGGGGAGGCGCATGCTTTTGCCACCCGAAGCAGCGCATTGTTCTGCCCGCAGAGCCGGGGAGGGGGAGAAAAAAACTTCCCCAGCAGATGGCAGGTATAACAAAGCAGCTTGCGGTGGCCAAACCAATTATTTATCTAATTATGATTTACCACTTAACCACATGATCTTTCCGCAGAGTTGTGGGCAATTAAAACCAGGGTGATTATGTGGATTATGTAAATCAGGACGGAGCCGGAGCGAATAAAATTGGAGATTAGACATTCACCCGGGCTTTGGTTGGCACCGGGAATGAAAAGGCCGCCGAGGGAAGGAGGGAGCGAAGGAAGGAAAGAAGGAGGGAGAAGTGGAATGAAAGAGCAAAGTAAAGGGGAAGGAGAAGGAAAGAGAAGCAGGGAGGATGAATTTGAAAATTAAGAGGGAACAAGGGGTGTCATGGAAGAATATGGGACTTGTGGGATGGGAGCCTCGGAAAAGATAAAGGACCATGAACCGAACTCGAACCCTATCAGATGCAGTTTTACGTTCAACAGTATGATGATGATGATGATGATGATGATAATAATAATAATAATAATAATAATAACAACAACAACTTTATTTTTATACCCCGCCCCATCTCCCCGAAGGGACTCAGGGAGGCTTACATGGGGCCTAGCCCAATAAATCAATATAAAACAAATATGATGTGGGGCAGTGCTTCTCAACCTGGGGGTCGGGACCCCTGGGTGGGGTCTAAATTGTGGTGTCAGAGGAGTCGTCAAAGAGCATCAGAAAACACTACAACTCCCAAATGTCAAGGTCTATTTTCCCCAAACTCCACCAGTGTTCCCATTTGGGCATATTGAGTATTCGGTTCCAAGTTTGGTCCAGATCCATCATTGTTTGGAGTCCACAGTGCTCTCTGGATGTCTGACTCAATTCCATCATTGGAGGAGTTCAGAATGCTCTTTGATTGTACATGGACTATAAATCCCAGCAACTACAACTCCCAAGTGTCAAGGTCTATTTTCCCCAAACTCCACCAGTGTTCCCATTTGGGCATATTGAGTATGCATGCCAAGTTTAGTCCAGATCCATCACTGTTTGGAGTCCACAGTGCCCTTTGGATGTAGGTGAACTACAACTCCCAAACTCAAGCTCAATGCCCATCAAACCACTCCAGTATTTTCTGTTGGTCATGGGAGTTCTGTGTGCCAAGTTTGGTCCAATTCCATCATTGGAGGTACAGTAGAGTCTCACTTATCCAACATAAACGGGCCAGCAGAATGTTGGATAAGCGAATATGTTGGATAATAAGGAGGGATCAAGGAAAAGCCTATTACACATGAAATTAGGTTGTGATTTTACAAATGAAGCACCAAAACATCATGTTATACAACAAATTTGACAGAAAAAGTAGTTCAATACACAGCAATGCTACGTAGTAATTACTGTATTTACAAATTTAGCACCAAAATATCACGATGTATTGAAAACATTGACTACAAAAATGCATTGGATAATCCAGAACGTTGGATAAGCAAGTGTTGGATAAGTGAGACTCTACTGTATTCAGAATGCTCTTTGATTGTAGGTGAACTATAAATCCCAGCAACTACAACTCCCCTGGTCGTGGCGCAGTGTGTTAAAGCGCTGAGCTGCTGAACTTGCAGACCGAAAGGTCCCAGGTTCAAATCCCGGGAGCGGAGTGAGTGCCCGCTGTTAGCCCCAGCTCCTGCCAACCTAGCAGTTCAAAAACATGCAAATGTGAATAGATCAATAGGTACCGCTCTGGTGGGAAGGTAATGGCGCTCCATGCAATCATGCCGGACACATGACCTTGGAGGTGTCTACGGACAACGCCGGCTCTTGGGCTTAGAAATGGAGATGAGCACCCACCCCCAGAGTCAGACATGACTGGACTTAACGTCAGGGGAAACCTTTACCTTACCTACAACTCCCAAAGATCAAGGGCTATTTTCCTCAAACTCCACCAGTTTGTTTGAGTCCACAGTGCTCTCTGGATGGAGATGAACTATACCTCCCAGCAACTACAACTCCCAAAATGACAAAATCAACCCCCTCCAAACCCCGCCAGTATTCAAATGTGGGCATATCAGGTATTTGTGCCAAATATGGTCTAGTGAATGACAATACATCCTACATGTCAGAGATTTACATTACGATTCATAACAGTAGCAAAATTGCAGTTATTAAGTAGCAACGAAAATAATGTTATGGTCAGGGGTCACCACAACACGAGGAACTGTATTCAGGGTTGCGGCATTAGGAAGGTTGGGATTAGAGTTAGACATCCATTCTTCCCACATTCAATGGAGACAAAGGAAATGAGCCTCACTGTTGCCTATCCCATGCCCATCATGGCTCGAGATGATGGGTTTTGTAGTCCAAAACACTCAGACAGTGGCAGGTTGGGCAAATCATGTCAATGTCAAACAACGAAATCTTTACAGGGTTCAGGGCATACGCAGATGATGTCGTACTATTAGCGAAAAATAAGAAATCATTGGATTGAATGTTGTAGGAAGTCAACACAAAAAAGCAAAGGGCAAATGGATTTCTTGCACAACTCCCAGCAACTACAACTCTGAATTTCCTTTTTTATTTTCCTTAGAAACTAGTCTAGAGTAGACTAGACAGCTCCCAAGCCTTTCTATCTACAATGGAGTTCTTTTTACCTGAATAAATGCTTTTTGAACTTTTACTGAGACTCTGCAGTCTGTTGCAATCTTGAATAGACAAAGGCTTCTCTTTGCTCACTGCATGTAAGCAACTGCTGCATTTGAAAGCTTTGCTTTTGCTACTCTGCTACATTTTTGGTGGAATCTCCCCCAGAGAGGGTTAAATTGAGTCTAACCGCTCAGAGATTACCCCAGAAAACACCAAGGACTCAAAGGAACAGAACAACAACAAGGCAAGGCTGGTATGAAATGGGAAACCCAAGAGAGGGGTGGTTGGAACAGCTCCCGGGTGGGCTTGAAAGCCTTCTTCAAGAGCTCCTCCAAGACGTAGTGACTCTTGCCCTTTCTTTTGCACAAGAGCATGGTGGGCTTCTCCCCTTTGCCTTGCTCTTTTCATCCCTTTTCCTTCCTTCTCTTTGCCAGCTCAAGCCCTGGGCAGGTGACCTGGCTCAGGCTCCCTGTGTTTGGGCATGAGATGGATCGAGAAAGAGAGAGAATGCATTTTTCAAATCGTAGTTGTGCGAGAGCGGGCACAGACTCCGAGGCAGGTGGAAGCGAGTGGCGCCAAATCTTTCCCGGCAGCTGGCAGCAGCTCCTCTGTCCGCTCTGCCCGACTGAACCCGAGTCAAGGAGGGAGAAATCCGGACGGATGGAGGAGAGCGGGGCGCATTTGGTAAACGAAAGGTTCGCAGCAGCTGGGGCATTATCGGGTGGCGCTCCAGTGCCAAGGGAGCTCTCCTTCCCTGGCATCCAAAGGGAGCCGGGCGGCGGCAATGGCGAGGCGTTCGGCACTCAGCACTCGGTGCTCAGCACTTGGCACTCAGCTCCATGTGCAAAAGAGGCAGGAAGGCAGAGGTTAGGCGCACACACCCGCACAAGCACACAGACCAACAGACGCCCGGGCTTTTGGCCTACAAAGCAGCTGGTTCTGGGGCTGAGCTGAAGGCCAAGCAGGACTGGAGCCAAGTCTGGAGAGGCCACGACACCAGGCGCATGACTAATGGGACCGGGGAACCGGAGAGACATGGAGAGGGCAAAAGAGCACGCAAAAGGCACGCAAAAGGCCAACGAGGCACCAAAACCGACTGCCAAGGCCACTGCCTCTGTGTCAACAGAACAACGTCCTACCACAACATACCCCTAGGAACCATTTTTCATCTGGGTTTCCTGGTCAAGCAGGGATCCGAACCCTCCCTCCACAGTCGCCACAGTCCCGCTCTCGAAGCATCATCATCATTATCCACTATTGCAACCTCATTGTTTTTAATTTGTTGTTTTGATTCTGTGTTGTGTTTTTTTGCCTATTGTGTATATTTTATTATTGGTTTTTGTTGTTGTCCTTTGATGTTTCATATTTTATCATTGCTTGTATTTTGATTTTGCTGTAAGCCGCCCCGAGTCCCCTTTGGGGGAGATGGAGGCGGGATATAAATAAACTTATTATTATTATTATTATTATTATTATTATTATTATTATTGTATGACACAGCAAACAAGATAGACATGCTGGATTTCATATCACAAAATCACAAGTCAAACACTTCCCAAGTGTCTAGGACTGTGTGATGTATTTTCAGATGATGCGCACAGATCCCAGTCGGGTGGCCTTTTGCAGTTGGCAGATTGTAATTTTGTCAAAATTATTATATTATTATTATTATTATTATTATTATTATTATTATTATTATTATTATTTTATGACACAGCAAACAAAATAGATATGCTGGATTTCGTATCACAAAATTATTATTATTATTATTATTATTATTATTATCATCAATACCCAACTTACATTCTTATTTGTGTTTTGTGTCAAGGAGGGAAGAAGGCAATGTCCACATAGAATCATAAAACAGCAGAGTTGGAAAAGACCCCATGGGCCATCCAGTCCAACCTCCTGCCATTCTGGAAAAGCACAATCAAAGCCCCCCCAACAGATGGCGATCCAGCCTCTGCTTAAAAGCCTCCAAGGAAGGAGTTTCCACCACACTCACACCAGGCTTCGCTCCCAGAGAGGTCTAATCCACTCCCTACAATTCTGTAGAAGAGGACTCTTAAGTATCTCACCAAACTGCAAATCCCTCCAGATCCCATAATCTCGTGCCATGATGGCCATGGAAGAGTTTGCATAGGTGACTACAGAACTCATCATCTCGGGCTATGATGGCGATGGGAGAGTTGGCATAGGTGACTACAGAACCCATAATCTCATGCCAAGGTGGCAATGAGAGAGCTGTCCTAGGTGACTACAGAACCCATAATCTCATGCCAAGATGGCAACAGGAGAGCTGACATAGGTGACTACAGAACTCATCATCTCGGGCTATGATGGCAATGAGAGAGCTGTCCTAGGTGACTACAGAACCCATAATCTCATGCCAAGATGGCAACAGGAGAGCTGACATAGGTGACTACAGAACTCATCATCTCGGGCTATGATGGCAATGAGAGAGCTGACATAGGTGACTACAGAACTCATCATCTCAAGCCATGGTGGCCATGGAATAATTCACATAGGTTACTACACAACCCATAATCTCAAGCCATGGTGGTAATAGGTGACTACAGAACCCATTATCTCAAGCCATGATGGTGACAGGAGAGCTAGCATAGGTGACTACAGAAGCTATTGTTTCAAGCCATTATGACCATGAGAGAGTTGGCATAGATGACTACAGAACCCATAATCTCATGCCAAGATGGCGATGGGAGAGCTGACATAGGTGACTACAGAACTCATCATCTCAAGCCATGGTGGCCATAGAGTAATTCACATAGGTTACTGCACAACCCATAATCTCAAGCCATGGTGGTGATGGGAGAGCTGACATAGGTGACTACAGAACCCATTATCTCAAGCCATGATGGCGACGGGAGAGCTAGCATAGGTGACTACAGAACCTATCGTCTCAAGCCATTATGGCCATGAGAGAGCTGGCATAGATGACTACAGAACCCATCATCTTAAGCCATGATAGCCATGGGAAAGCTGATATAGGTGACTACAGAGCCCATAATCTCAAGACACGATGGCTTATGGAAGAGCTGGCAGAAGTGACAATGAGTTATACGGACCTAATGTGTCAGCTTCTTTCTTTTGTCTCCATTGAATGTATGAATCCAGATGCCTAATGTGAATCTTGGTTTCCTTCTCTCCCTTTTGCAGCAGCGATCATAACAAAGCGCTTCCATACGCAGGAGGTGGGGCGTATTATTAATAACGGGCGCCTGGCAGATTATTTTGCCTGCCTGAGTTGATATGAGATTTATGCGCCGCACGAAACCCGGGGAAATACAGAAGTATTAATGATAATACTCCCTGTCCTAGCAAAGGTCAGCGGCAATCTCTATCAATCCCGCCGCACTGAGACGCAAGGAAGGATCTGCCTGTCAAGCGCCTCATTCGGGTGGGCGGGCAGGCGGGCGGCTGAGAGATATATTTGGCCTTAATTAGACTTTGATCCCCTTCCCTGCTCACAATGGGCATCATAAAGCAATATTTTGAGGGAATCTTGAAGAGCAGTGGGTTGGAAAGCAAAAGGAATCAGAAGGGGGTTGATCTCGAGGAGGTTGACAGGTCCCAGGATTGGGCAACATCTTTCCAAATGGACACCAAGGAAAGAAGTCCATGTAATGTCATTGTTGCCATGGCCATCATGGATTGAGATGATGGGTTCCGTAGTCCAAAACACCTAGAGGGTGACAATGCCAATCAACGAAATCTCTACAGAATTCAGGGCATACGCAGACGACACCGTACTATTATCAAGAAAGACTGAAAGACATTGTTGCCATGGCTATCATGGCTTGAGATGATGGGTTCTGTAGTCCAAAACACCTAGAAGGTGACAATGCCAATCAACGAAATCTCTACAGAATTCAGGGCATACGCAGACGACACCGTACTATTATCAAGAAAGACTGAAAGACATTGTTGCCATGGTTATCATGGCTTGAGATGATGGGTTCTCTAGTCCAAAACACCTAGAAGGTGACAATGTCAATCAACAAAATCAATGAAATTTAGTGCATACGCAGATGACACAATACTAGTAAGAAGTAAGAAAGACTGAAAGACTTGGATTGAATGTTGAAGGAAGTCAACTTGAGATGATGGGTTCTGTAGTCCAAAACACCTAGAGGGTGACAATGCCAGTCAACAAAATCTCTACAGAATTCAGGGCATACGCAGACAACACCATACTATTATCAAGAAAGACTGAAAGACGTTGTTGCCATGGCTATCATGGCTTGAGTTGATGGGTTCTGTAGTCCAAAACACCTAGAAGGTGACAATGTCAGTCAACAAAATCAATGAAATTCAGGGCATACGCAGACGACACCGTAATACTAGTAAGAAGTAAGAAAGACTGAAAGAATTGGATTGAATGTTGAAGGAAGTCAACTTGAGATGATGGATTCTATAGTCCAAAAAAACCTGGGGAGTGGCAGGCTGGGCAAATCGTGCCAATGTCAAACAACGAGCTCTTTACAGAGTTCAGGGCGTATGCAGATGACGCCGTACTATTAGCGAGAAAAAAATAATAATTGGGTTGAATATTGAAGGAAGTCAACACAACAAAGCAAAGGGCAAAGACTATGGATTCATAGAGTTTTCTTGCACAAGGAAGATTCGGAGGTAGTTTGCTATTGCCTTTCTCTGAAAGCCAGTTTACATCCCTGATATTCATTGGCTGTCTCGAATCCAAGTAATAAAATATAAAACAGGTAGTTATCCTACTCTTCCAGGCAAACCCATTGAAGCGAATGGACCTGAGAAAAGCCAGGCTCGGGATGAGAGGGAGCGATCCAGCTCCAAACCCGTCTTCCCTTCCCATCGCGGCGCAGACCCTGGTCTCGCACCGCACAGCACATGCTCACACGCAGCCGATCCATCCCGGCAGAATGTATTTTATGAACACGCAGATGGTGTGGTATAGGCCAGCGGGAAGGTTTTACCTAGGGATAAGAAATTAACGCTGGCAAATAGCAAATTTATTGCATGTATTTTCATTTTCCTAATACTCGCACCATCTGCTAACAATTGCTGCCCTGCATTCCAGGGAGGTAGTTTTGTGTATTTATACCGGCACGTGCGCAAGCATGTGTTGGTGGGTGGGCGGGGGTGTGTGCGAGCGCCCGCACATGGAGACACAGACGCACACGTTCGCGGGGAAAACGATGCGGCCGAGATCTTTCGACAGCTATCGACTCAAGACCTTGCGGATCGATACAAAGCATTTGATTTATCTGCCTAGAAAGCTGCCTTACAAGACGATGAGCGAACACTCAGAGAGTCAGGGAGGCTGTGTGTTTTCCGGGCTGTGTGGCCGTGTTCCAGAAGCATTCTCTCCTGACGTTTTGCCCACATCTATGGCAGGCATCCTCAGAGGTCTTGAGGTCTGTTGGAAACTAGACAAGCAGAGTTTATATATACAGTAGAGTCTCACTTATCCAACTCGCTTATCCAATGTTCTGGATTATCCAACGCATTTTTGTAGTCGATGTTTTCAATATATTGTGATATTTTGGTGCTAAATTCGTAAATACAGTTATTACTACATAGCATTACTGTGTATTGAACTACTTTTTCTGCCAAATTTGTTGTCTAACATGATGCTTTGGGGCTTAATTTGTAAAATCACAACCTAATTTGATGTTTAATAGGCTTTTCCTTAATGCTTCCTTATTATCCAACATATTCGCTTATCCAGCATTCTGCTGGCCCGTTTATGTTGGATAAGTGAGACTCTACTGTATATATATCCCTGTGGAATGATGTCCAGGGTGGGAGAAAGAACTTTTGTCTGTGTGAATATTGCAATTGGCCACCTTGATTAGCATTGAATGGCCTTGCAGCTTCAAAGCCTGGCTGCTCCCTGCCTGGGGAGAATCCTTTGTTGGGATTCGGAAATGCTAAACCACTCGATCAACCTACACAGAAAAGCCACTGAAATCCACAAGCATGTGGACAATTTCAACAGAAGGGAGGAAACCATCAAAATGAACACAATCTGGCTCCCAATATTTTAAAAAAATACTTAAATCAGGAGAGTAAATAAAGAGCAACACTCAGACAACAGGGGAATTACAGACAGGAAATCATCAGGGCCAGCTAACACCTCCCAACAAAGGATTCCTCCCCAGGTAGGAAGCAGCCAGGCTTTGAAGCTGCAAGGCCATTCAATGATATTCAAGGTGGCCAAAGGCAACATTCGTATCCGCCTCAGGCAGACAAGAGTTGTTTCTCCCAACCTGGAGATATATAAACCCCACTTGCCTAGTTTCCTGGACTTCACAACCTCCGAGGATGCCTGCCATAGATGGGGGCAAAACGTCAGGAGAGAATGCTTCTGGAACATGGCTGGACAACCAAGACCAAAAGCACTTCCAAACTCTGCCTACCCCTCCAGACCTCTCCAGCTCTCGCCTGATGCAAGCCAGAAAGGGAACGAGACTTGCCATCTGCAGCTGTTTGGAGAACTTATCAAAACTAATTAACATTATGATTCCTTTTGCAAATGCGTTGCCTGACTAATTCAGGGCAACATTGGAGTGCAGTTGGGTCTTGGGGGAGAACGCCATTTAATTGACGAAAGGCTGCCATTTTCAATTTCACCCGAGGGCGCCGCAGCTCCTGACCCTGGATTTTATTATTTTCCTTCCCTTGATTTTCCTCCTAAGTCTTGGCTTGCTCATTAACGGAAAGGCAAAGAACGGAGACTCTGCGGGAAAGATCCTCAATGCAAAAAGGTCGCAGATATATTCCTAGGCCTTTGCAGGTATTGTAGCCCAGCAGCAGTCACAGTAAGCAGGGGATGATAGGTTCACTGATGTGGGATTGTGGGCTTTCCTGGGATTCATTCTCATGCAGATCCTGAAAGTGAAACTGCTCTAGACACAGGTCAACAAGACTTGGTGGGAAGCAAAAGTTCCAGGGGAGACGTAACGCTTTCATGTCTGTATATTAGGAACTAACCGGCTCTTTGCTCTTCAGTTCGGGCAACTTGGCTTTTCGTTACAGTCAGGACTTTGGTTTTGGGATTCAAGTATTCTGGAAGTGTTTCCATGTTCTTGTTGTGTATCGCTGTTCAAATTTTGCTTATGGACTTTTGGATTTATTCTAAAGCTTTTCCAGGTGTTGTAACCCAGCAGTAGTCACAACAGGCAGGGGATGATGGGTTCACTGATGATTTAGAGTCAGGTGGGATTGTGGGCTTTCCTGGGATCCATTCTCATGCAGAGCCAGAAAGTTAAACTGCTTTAGACACAGACACAGATTGGACTGAAAATGTAAATGCCTCTGATCCTCGAGGCCTTCAAGGCCAGTCACGGGAGTCAGAAACCAGATAAGGAGTCTAACGAAGATGAATTGATGAGAAATTCTCATAGGAACACACCTGGTGACACTGACCTAAGCCAAGAGTCTTGCCTGCAAATTTGAGCAGGTTGCCAGCATCGTAGTTCAACATGTCTTGGTGGGAAGCAAAAGTTTCAGGGGAGACATAACACTTTCATGTCTGTATATTAGGAGTGAATGGGCTCTTTGCTCTTCAGTTCAGGCAACGTGGCTTTCAAGTTACGGCCAGGCCTGGGTTCTCTTGTTCTCATCTTGGTTTTGGGATCCAAGTATTCTGGGAGTGTTTCCATGTTCTAAT
This sequence comes from Anolis carolinensis, assembly GCF_035594765.1. Classification (NCBI taxonomy): domain Eukaryota; kingdom Metazoa; phylum Chordata; class Lepidosauria; order Squamata; family Anolidae; genus Anolis; species Anolis carolinensis. Next base: position 2,110,714 of record NW_026943820.1, read on the forward strand.
ATTTCTGACAAGACGTAATGCTTTCATGTCTGTATATTAGGAGCTAATGCGCACTTTGCTCTTCAGTTCAGGCAACGTGGCTTTCAAGTTACAGCCAGGCCTATGTTCTCTTGTTCTCGTCTTGGTTTTGGGATTCAAGTATTCTAGAAGTGTTTCCATGTTCATGTTGCGTATCCTTGTTCCAGTTTTGTTTATGGACTCAAGTTTGGGACTATTCTGGAATTGCTGTGTTTTTGGATTTACAAGAGACATTTGATTGCTGACTTTTTGGATTCTACCCCTCCTTTCTGTAGCCTTGTTTTTTTACTATATATCTTTTGAGTGTTTTTACAATAAACTGTTTATCCTTACTCTGGTCTCCTGTATGATGCTCTAGTCATAGGTGCATCTATGGGGTGCATCTACTGTCAAATTGATGCAGTTTGACACCGCTTTAACCATTGTGGCTCAATGCAATGAGATGTGCAGATGAGAGGTGTAGTTTGAACTCTTTGGTAGAGAAGGCTAAAGACCTTGCAAATCTATAACTCCCAAGGTTCCACTGAACCATAGAGGTTGAAGTGGTGTCAAGCTGCATCCATTCTATAGTGTACATGCACACATATCCTCTTTCCTCCCTTCTTTCGTTCTTTCTTTCCTTCCCTCTTTCTTCCTCCCTCTCCTCCTCTCCTCCGCAACAAAAGCATTCCATGTTCCAAAATGCAGTGGAAGGAGAAGCTGGTGTCTGGAGCGTCCATCTGGCTGCCTGGCTGACTAGCAGCCGGGGAACGGCACCCGCCAAGGCAAGCGATGGCTCCAGCACTTATCTCCGTTGGAAGCAACGAAGGGGGGACTCGGGCCATTTGGAGAGCCAGGTTGTCCCGACCAATCCAAAAGATCTTTGGGTGACCAGGAATCGGCCAAAATCCGTGACTGGGAAAGAGGCCACTTCAGAGCTTGAACCTGGTTCCCCGAAGCAGATGTGACTCTTGGCCGAGGGCAAGGCCAAAAGTGGCAGCTGGTGTGCATGGAGCGCATGGAGGAAGAGAGCATGTCTCATCCGGACAGCCATTCTGACCAAGTGGAAAAGTAAGCTCAGGCTCTAGATGATGATGATGAGGATGATGAGACCAGCCATGTTGGTGTACACACCTATGCATACCTATAGCAAGAAAAATTGCAGATGGACTTTGAATGGACAATCCAGTTCTCCATGGAGGTGTGATAGATCTTCTGGATATGGCTTGGGAAGCAGAGGTCATTCATGCTCAACTTGTAGTCTTGCCGCAATACGACTCCAGCATTCTTCACATGTTCAGGGACATGTTTAATTCGGTCTTGCTGCAATGACTGCAGAACTCTCCACATAGACAGTGACATGTTTATCTCTGTCTTGCCGCAGTGATTGCAGAGCCTCACAACCTCTGAGGATGCCTGCCATAGATGTGGGTGAAACGTCAGGAGAGAATGCTTCTGGGACTCACAGCAAGCCAGTGATTCTGGCCATGAAAGGCTTCAACAACAGACTGCAGAACTCTCCACATGTTCAACTCAGTCTTGCTGCAATGATTGCAGCACTCTCCACATGTTCTGTGACATGTTTAACTCCGTCTTGCTGCAACTGCTCCAGCACTCTTCACATATTCAATGACATGTTCAACTCAGTCTTGCTTCAATGATTGCAGCACTCTCCACATGTTCAGTAACACGTTTCACTCTGTCTTGCTGCAATGACTGCAGAACTCTCCACATGCTCAGTGACATGTTCAACTCAGTCTTGCTGCAACACCTGCAGAACTTTCCACACGTTTAGTGACATGTTTATCTCCGTCTTGCTGCAATGACTGCAGCACTCTCCACATCTTCAGTGACCGACTGTTAGGAATTGTGGGAGTTGCAGTCCAAACCCCCAGAGGGCAGAAGTTAGCCCAGGCCTGCTCGAGATGCATTTCAAATCGTCCAAACGTCAACACATCTCAGCCGTACACATCTTCCCTGCACAATCCCCAAAAGGAACCGGTGAGTCTAGAGCAGCCAGCCAAGAAAACAAGCTGGGAGGCCAATCAGGCACCGAAATACAGAGAGAAAGAAGACGATTTCTGGTTTCCACGCAGCACAATTTGGAGCCGACCTTTCCCCGTCGCCAGGGTAACGCTCGCCGGGGCCAAGAGCCGGTTTATTGATGGGCAGGTTGGTGATCCGGGCAGGCGACGCAGGGCCAAGCAGGATGGTAAGCGCTTGGCACGCTGTCCGCCGCTTGGAAGGCGCCTCGGCCGATTACAAGCTGAGCTGGCACGGAGCCTTGGCTGGACCGAGGAGGCTCCAACCCATTTGTTATCGGCGGAGGACACTCCGGATCCCTCTCGACAGATAGCAGGTGGACGGGCGGCTGCGACGAGGTGCCGTCCGGTGCAAGCGTCTCCCTTACGCATAGGAAACCCTTGCCATTTTTGTTCCTAGAGAACAAGGAAAGGCTTGCGAAATCCTTGCCACGTTAAACGGTATCCCAGAGGAAACCAACGGGGCGGCAAAGAGATCACAGGCTTGGAAAAGACAATCCACCACCATCATCAAATATTATTATTATTATTTATTTCTATCCCGTGTGTTGTCGAAAGCTTTCATGGCTGGGATCACAGGGTTGTTGTATGTCTTTATGGCTGTGTGGCCATGTTCCAGAAGTATTCTCTTCTGAGGTTTCAGAGATGTGGGCGAAACATCAGGAGAGAATACTTCTGGAACATGGCCACACAGTCCGAAAGACATACAACAACCCTATTTCTATCCCACTTCTCTCCCGGATTGGGGCTCAGAGCGGCGCACAACATGTAAGAAGCAAAACGATTGTGCATCCTAAACATAATCCTATCTATAAAAACCGTAATAACCTACATAAACGTGATTGACATCTAAACGTAGAAACACAGTCAAACAGTCAATAGATTGAAATAGATTTAAAATATGTTGTCGAAGGCTTTCATGGCCGGGATCACAGGGTTGTTGTATGTCTTTTGGGCTGTGTGGCCATGTTCCAGAAGTATTCTCTCCTGACGTTTCACCCACATCTATGGCAGGCATCCTCAGAGGTTGTTTCTCCATGCCTCACAACCTCTGAGGATGCCTGCCATAGATGTGGGCGAAACATCAGGAGAGGATACTTCTGAAACATGGCCACACAGCCCAAAAGACATACAACAACCCCAGATTTAAAATATTTTAAAACCCCCATCAAATATTGGTTCATTTAGGCAATATTATTGTTGTAATAATAATAATAATAATAATAATAATAATAATAATAATAATAATAATAATAATTGAAAATTTCATCAAAGGTTACTGTCATTATTATTATTATTATTATTGACACAACGACATAGTCTGACACAGCAAACAAAATAGATATGCTGTATTTCATATCACAAAATCACAAGTCGAACACTTCCCAAGTGTCTAGGACTGTGTGATGTACAGTAGAGTCTCACTTATCCAAGCTAAACGGGCCACCAAAAGCTTGGATAAGCGAATATCTTGGATTTTAAGGAAGGATTAAGGAAAAGCCTATTAAACATCAAATTAGGTTCTGATTTTACAAATTAAGCACCAAAACATCATGTTATACAACAAATTTGACAGAAAAAGTAGTTCGATACGCAGTAATGCTATGTTGTAATTACTGTGTTTACGAATTTAGCACCAAAATATCGCGATATATTGCAAACATTGACTACAAAAATGGCTTGGATTATCCAGAGGCTTGGATTAGCGAGGCTTGGATTAGTGAGACTCTACTGTATTTTTGGATGATGTGCGCAGATCCCAGTCGGGTGGCCTTTTGCAGCTGGCAGATCGTAATTTTGTCAACGTCTATTGTTTCCAAATGCCGGCTGAGATCTTTTGGCACGACACCCAATGTGCCCATCACCACCGGGACCACCTGTACTGGTTTCTGCCAGAGTCTTTGAAGTTATTATTGAATCCTAAAAGGATTCCCAAGGCCCACGCAATCCAACCCCCTTCTGCCAGGTAGCCACCCGGCCTTTGATTGAAAAAATCCAGAGAAGATGTTATCATCATCAAATATTATTATTATTATTGAATAATAATAATAGAGGAGCCCCCAGTGGCACAGCACATTAAATCACTGAGCTGCAGAACTTGCTGACTAAAAGCTCGGCAGTTCGAACCCGCTGTTAGCCCCAGCTTCTGTCAACCTAGCAGTCCAAAAACATACAAATGGAAGTAGATCAATAGGTACTGCTCCTATGGGCGGGAAGGTAACTGCACTCCATGCAGTCATGCCTATGGCCACATGACCTTGGAGGTGTCTATAGACAACGCCGGCTCTTTTTCTTGTAAATGGAGATGAGCACCAACCCCCAGATGTGGTTTGTCACTGCCTTCCTCTGAGGCTGAGAGTGTGTGACCTGCCCAAGCGCACCCAATGGGTCTCATGGACAAGCAGGGATTCGAAATCTGGTCTGGAGAGTCCAATGCTATAATTACAATATGATGGGCTTTCCATAGCACTGAAAGTGGTGTCAAACTGCATCCACTCCATGGTGCAGATGTACCCAAGGCCTCCCTTGCATCTGCTTGAAACAGAACCAAGCTGCTTTCTGAACAAAAGAGCGGCATATGGAGCAGGCGCAAGTGAGCAAGATGGATTGACGTCCCAAGGTTTTATGTCTCAGCTTTGAACACACTAACAAGGCGCAGAAGTCAAGGACGGGAACCAAAGGCAGTCCTCGGGCGGCAGAAAAGAGCAGGTGGCGCACGGGAAAGCGTCACGCCTTGAAGAGATGTGGGTGCGTGAACGCCAAGTGCGCCGCTCGCTCCCCGCTTAAATCTCCCCGTCAACCCTCACCGGGAAGAGACAGGTAGCGCAGGTAGCGCATCCATTATTGATGACTCCGTCGCTGGAAAGTGCAAATTACGGAAACACGCGCATGGAATAATTAGAAGCAACAAGGCCACCAGCAGCACATGCATGCGCCCTCCATGCATTGGCACATGGGTGGTGCCAGCAAAGCATCAACACTCTGGAAGTGAAGGTTAAAGACCTTGTGAAACTACAACTCCCAGGACTCCATAGCTCTGTAAAATACCTTGTGAAACTATAACTCTTAGGACTCCATAGCCCTCTAAAAGACCTTGTGAAACTACAACTCCCAGGACTCCATAGCTCTGTAAAATACCTTGTGAAACTATAACTCTTAGGACTCCATAGCCCTCTAAAAGACCTTGTGAAACTACAACTCCCAGGACTCCATAGCCCTGAAAAAGACCTTGTGAAACTACAACTCCCAGGACTCCATAGCCCTGTAAAAGACCTTGTGAAACTATAACTCCCAGGACTCAATAGCCCTGTAAAAGACCTTGTGAAACTACAACTCCCAGGACTCCATAGCCTTGTAAAAGACCTTGTGAAACTATAACTCCCAGGACTCCATAGCCTTGTAAAAGACCTTGTGAAACTACAACTCCCAGGACTCCATAGCCCTGTAAAAGACCTTGTGAAACTATAACTCCCAGGACTCCATAGCCTTGTAAAAGACCTTGTGAAACTACAACTCCCAGGACTCCATAGCCCTGAAAAAGACCTTGTGAAACTACAACTCCCAGGACTCCATAGCCCTGTAAAAGACCTTGTGAAACTATAACTCCCAGGACTCCATAGCCCTGTAAAAGACCTTGTGAAACTACAACTCCCAGGACTCCATAGCCTTGTAAAAGACCTTGTGAAACTATAACTCCCAGGACTCCATAGCCTTGTAAAAGACCTTGTGAAACTACAACTCCCAGGACTCCATAGCCCTGTAAAAGACCTTGTGAAACTACAACTCCCAGGACTCCATAGCCTTGTAAAAGACCTTGTGAAACTACAACACCCAGGACTCCATAGCCCTGTAAAAGACCTTGTGAAACTACAACTCCCAGGATTTCACAGCCCTACAAAAGAGTGTCAACCTGCATTAGTTCTGCAATGTAGATGCACCCCAAGACTCCAGTTCCAAAAATTAAAGGACCGGGGGCCCCAACCCATCCAAGCTCTTCTCCTCCCCTCAAGCAAAGAATTAACAAGATTAATTATATTTGGCCAGCGATCCCACATACTTGTGCCAAGGAAGAAGAAGAAGAAGAAATACCCACCGCACCGCACGAGTGTCATTTCCTCTCTTTCGCCTACAGTAATCCTCAGCCTTTAGAGCAAATTATTAAAATTCACTTATATTTAATCTGCCTTCTGGAATTAATTGAATTTTTACGCTCGGCAAATGTCACTATTTGCGCTGGCTCCAAGCGGCTAAATGACAAACTGGCCGAGAGACCAAACCGCAGAGGGAAACGAAGAGGGACTGGAGGAGGAGGAGGAGGAGCACCCAAAGCCACAGACAACGGGCACGCCACCTGGGACTACAACTCCCAGAATCCTCTGGAGCACGCCTGAACACGGTATGCCCAACTTGAGAATGGAAAACATACTGTGCCATGTTCTTTTCATGTGCCACCAAGTCAATCCATAGGGATCCTATGGATGGGAGACCTCCTTGTTAGTTAGCAGTGGAAGCGTACTGGGCCCATAACCCAATATCAGAGTGCCTTTGCTAGGCACAAACGCAGCAGAAGTCGCTGACGAGGAAGCTCTGGATAAATGGCGACGCTGTAGTCTTCAGTTATGTATCAAAAGTTTACTTACAAATGGAAATCTCACAAGACGATACACAGCTCTCACGCAGACACACACGGGAAGGACAGAGATAGGAAGTAGAGGGCTATTTATCTCATCCTCTGCTGTCTGATGCAATCCAAGTTTAACCCTTTACACACTTGCATAGTAAGCAGCACACAGTGTATGATGCAATCTCCAGCACACATTGCACCACCATGACTCAATTACATTTAAACAACTCTATATACAATCATTCCCACTTCAACAGTTAGCACCCCGATGGCTTCCTTGATCCAATCTATCCATATTCCACTTTTCCTCATGTTTTCACCTAAGTTTAGCCATTTTCTTGGAAGTTTTGCTCTTGGATCCACTTACAGTACGGTCCCTGGATTTACTTGACAAAATATATCTTCTGTAGACATTTTCCAGGTCCTCCATGTAAATCTATCCATGGTAGGCTTCCACCAGAAATTGAAGGATCTTGCAAAGCCTTCTGAGAAATCTTCTCTAGGTATTTCTTTTGACATGAGCAGTTCGTTCAATAGGATTCACCAGTTTTGTGTATCTATGGGAAATCCTGAAAAGTATCCTCCATACATAACAGAGGGTCATACTGTATCTACCTTGTTTGGCCATCCGTGGTATGTGTAGAACCCATCTCCAAAGAGTTGATCCCTCCTTTAGCTTTCTTCACTATCCAACTTTCGAATCCCTACATAAATTAACAGAAGCACGACGCCGTGGTTGATTCTTTGGCATTCAGTGATCATTGCAATGGTCTTAACCACGTCTCAAAGTCAAAGTCTTGGTCTTCTTCAGATTTATTTTTTCGACAGTGGTTGTTCATCTCAAGAATGTAGGAAGAAAGAGGTGCCATCAGAGGGATTCCAAGCAATGGCTCTCCAAGTATTTTGGATTTTAACTCCCATGTTTTGACTCCATCATCTGGAAGCTGAGGTCCAAAATACCCGAAGGAGTAGTGTTAGAGATCCACCATGCTGTAGCCCAGCAGCAGTCACAGCAGGCAGGGGATGATGGGTTCACTGATTATTTAGTCAGGTGGGATTGTGGGCTTTCCTGGGATTCATTCTGATGCAGGCCCTGGTTTTCATCCTCAAACTGCTTTAAACATAGAGACAGGCCTGAGACCGGAGAATGTAATTGTCTCTGAACTTCAAAGCCTTCAAGGCCAATCATGGGTGATGGAATCATCCTCTCCAGATAAGGAGTCTCATGGGAATGCACCTGATGACATTGACCCAAGCCAGATCATTGGCTTGCCTGCAAATTTGAGAAGATAGCCAGCATCGTAGGTCAACACACTTCTGTGAGAAGCAAAAGTTCCAGGGGAGACATAACGCTTTCATGTCTGTATATTAGGACCGAATGGGCTCTTTGCTCTTCAGTTCAGGCAACGTGGCTTTCAAGTTACAGTTAGGGCCTGGGTTGTCTAGTTCTCGTCTTGGTTTTGGGATTCAAGTATTCTGGGAGTGTTTCTATGTTCTAATATTTCTGACAAGATGTAATGTTTTCAGATCTGTATATTAGGAGATAACGGGCACTTTGCTCTTCAGTTCAGGCAACATGCTTTCAAGTTATGACCAGGCCTGAGTTCTCTAGTTCTCATCTTGGTTTTGGGATTCAAGTATTCTGAAAGTGTCTCCATGTTCATGTTGTGTACTTTTGTTCAAGTTTTGCTTATAGACTCATGTTGCTTTTGGATTTTGGGACTATTCTGGAACTCCATACCTCACAACCTCTGAGGATGCCTGCCATAGATGTGGGCGAAACATACTTCTAGAACATGGCCATACAGCCCGGAAAACACACAACAACCCTACTCTGGAACTGCCTTGCTTTTGGATTTACAAGAGACATTTGATGGCTGACTTTTTGGATTCGACACTTTCCTTCCTGATCCATGCTTGCTACTATAAATCTTTTGTGTGTTTTCACAATAAACTGTTTGCCTTTAGTACTTTCGACTACAAGGAGTGTGATGCTCTGGTCATGGTCTGGGGTGCGACACGGCACTTAGAAAACGCTGGTTTTCTTGACCTGTTTTGAAGCCAGGCCCTGGCACACTAAAAACAACAACAGCAACAAGCCGAATCCCAGTGAGCCCCAGTTCCCATTAAGTGCTGCTATTTGCCACCTTTGGAAAGAGAGCATTTCACTGCGGATGCATCCATGACCGACAGGCACACAGAGCCGCTATTACTGCCGCCCGCCGTCCTCCCGCTGACCCAATCTCTGGCTGAATTTAGCAACCAGAAGCTCAGGAAAAGGCAACCTGCTGTGCGGGAGATAAAGGACTCCCTCCTCCCTTTCCCTGCCTTCCTGAAACTGCCAGGGTGTCTAATTTGCCTGCTTGGAAGGAAGGAATCAGAGGAGCTCTATTTTCCAGAGTAATAACTAAGCCTCGCCAGACAAAAGCAGGCTCAGGCATTCAAATTGGCACTCCCCGGTCATGATGCTACAAAGGGCAGCCGCAGTTTGCTCTCTCTCTGGATCTGGAGGCCCAAGAGTACAACACGTTCCTCCGATTAGCCTTTGCGAGGCTATTATTTGCCCGGAAAAGGGGAAGGGATAAAAAGGAAGGAGACCAGACCCAAACCTTGACCCTCCTTCCTTCTAAGGCAAGAATTTCTTTTGTTGTAGTTGCGACTCAACTTCCTGATCCAGGAAGGCAATGAAAGTGATCCAAAAACCTACACATACACCTCCATGGGAAGCAATAGTTCCAGGGGAGACATAACGCTTTCATGTCTGTATATAAGGTATAGATATATTAGGTATAGATAAGAGAAATGGATGGAGGATATAGATAGGTAGATAAATAGATACAAGAGCTGGGTATCTTCGAGTCATTTCTGCCCTATGCCAGCTCTCCTACGACCACCATGGTTTGAGATGATGGGCTCTGTAGTCACCTATGCCAGCTCTCACACAACCGCCATGGATTGAGACAATGGGCTCTGAAGTCACCTAGGCCAGCTCTCCCATGATTGTCGTGGATTGAGATGATGGGCTGTATAGTCACCTATGCCAGCTCTCCCATAACCATTGTGACTTGAGATGATGGGCTCTGTAGTCACCCATGCCAGCTCTCACATGACCGTCGTGGCTTGAGATGATGGGTTCAGTAGTCCAACACGACTGGCGAGATTTGTAGCTTGGTGAGGTGCTTAAGAGTCCTTTCCTACAGAGCCGTAGAGAGTGGATTCGACTTGTCTAGCAGCGAAGCCTGGTGCAAGCGTGGTGGAAACTCCTTCCTTGGGAGGCTTTGAAACAGAGGCTGGGTGGCAACAAAGCCATTCTGAGTCTGCAAATAGCACTCTTGGGCCAAGAGAAGTCCCTCATGTCAATAAGGCTCGCTGTGATCCATGGCTTCCCATATTCACAGGAAGACTAGGAACGTAACCCAATTGATACAGGGTCCAGGTGTGTTGTGGTGCCTTCCCATCATCACGATTCCTTGCTCACCCTCCACTGAGCTGCGGTGAAATCCGGAGACGAGGAGGGAGCGAGGGGGAAACAGGTGCCTGCCAGACTTGACTCCATCCTGCCCTTCCACTCACAGGATTACCATAAATTAAGACTTAATTGCTCCGCATACATTCATGCGCAAGGCACAGATTCCAAGAGCAATAAGCGCATTCCTGAGCCAGGGAGGAGGCACCCGGTGAAACTCCTTTTGATGTTTAGGAAGCATTTGGCAGGTAAATCTGTAAACATTGGGTGTCCTGGAAAGCTGCTAAAACTTTCTAGTACTTTTGAATTCTAGGAGATCCTTCTAGGTAACCATGGAGGTCATCTAGTCCAATTGAAAGAATCCTCCCACTACAATTCGAGTTGAGGGGCTGCATATAGGAATACACACATATCAACATCATCTGGGAAGGCTTGCATGTCCCACTTCACTACCTTTTTCCAAATATCTATATGTGCACATTTTAGTTGCCTGTAAGAAAAGAGTTGAGGAGTCGACTGGATCATGATACAAGAGACATCGGGAGCATCCGGGGATTCGTTGCCTATGCGCCAAAGCAACCTCGACACCTTGGTGAAAGACTTCTCTTCCATTTCTATAGCACTCTTCAAAGGCACACTCACACAACTCTCTTCAAACAGGGACTGTTTCATGAAGGAAAATACTTCACCTGATGTCACAAATGCAAAAGACCCCAAAGTAAACAACCGAAAGCAGAGGAGATCTTTGGAACATTATTCCGTTCTTAGAGACATGGCAACCTATGGCGCATGGAGTCCAAAGAGCCCAAAAGCAGAGCAGGTGGACCCTTCACAGTCACCTTGTCTTAGGGTGGATCCACACGGTATCATTAATGCAGTTTGGGTCCATTTAGCTGCCATAGCTCAATGTTATGGAATCCTAGGAGTTCAAGCATAGAATCATTGAATAATAGAATTGGAAGAAACCTACTGCGCCATCTAGTCCAACAGCCAGCCATAATAATAATAACAACAATTATCATCATCATCATAATCATTATTTTACTATGACACAGCAAACAAGATAGACATGCTGGATTTTGTATCACAAAATCGCAAGTCGAACACTTCCCAAGTGTCTAGGATTGTGTGATGTATTTTCAGATGATGGTCGCAGATCCCAGTCGGGTGGCCTTTTGCAGCTGGCAGATCATAATTTTGTCAATGTCTATTGTTTCCAAATGCCGGCTGAGATCTTTTGGCATGGCACCCAGTGTGCCCATCACCACCGGGACCACCTGCACTGGTTTCAAAGCACCCCTGACAGATGCCCATTCAGACACTGTTTAAAAGCCTCCAAGGAAGGAGCTTCCACCACACTCCAAGGCAGAGAGTTCCACTGTTGAACAGCTCTTACAGTCAGGAAGCTCTTCCTAATGTTCAGTCAGGAAGTTCTTCCTAATAATAATAATAATAATAATAATAATAATAATAATAATAATAATAATAATCTACGCACCATCCGAAAATACATCACACAGTCCTAAAGGCTTGGGAAATGTTCGACTTGTGATTTTGTGATACGAAATCCAGCATATCTATCTTGTTCGCTGTGTTATACTGAGTCTTTGTGTCAATAATAATAATAATAATAATAATAATAATAATAATAATAATAATAATAATAATACTTTATTTTTCTATCCTGCCTCCATCTCCCCACAGAGACTCGGGGCGGCTAACATGGGGCCAGGCCCAAAGAACAAACAGTGAAGAAAATAAAAAATACATATGTAAACAAGGTATTTAGGAAGGTATTTAGCCTTCTCTGACAAAGAGCATTGGCACACCTTACCAACCCACAACTCAGGATCCCATAGCATTGAGCATTGGGCAGGCAAAGCGGTGCCAAACTGCACTAATTCTACAGTGTAGATGCATAGTTAGAGTCACACAGAATGCGACAACAGGGTCTCACTGGTGATGCCCACTATGCAACTCTAATGCTTCCAAGCACAAGAGAAATGCACTTGGTATCCAACCTGGCCTTCCTGGTTGTGCATTATGAAATAAGAGTCCAATGGAAAAGCAACGGAGCCATCAGCGTCTTTCCGGCCTCCTCGCCGGATTAAGAGCCGCGCACACGGATTAACCCGCCTGCCCGCTGACCCGGGGGTCCCATTTGAAATCCCCTCTCCGCCCGGCGGCTGGTTAACACCAACAAAGGGCGGCTGACTCGCGGCGCAGCGCAAGGGCAGGCGGCATCTGCGGCTGACGTTATCTGTGTCACCGCGCCGTGTTATCCGGGAGGAATTGATTAGGAGGTTATCCATCCCTGCGTGGCAGCCGTGGCGGGAGAGACCGGGGCCGCAAAAAAACCCGGCAGGACGCGGCCTCGTGGTTGGCAGCTGCTCCGAGGCCGCGGCAACAGTGCTCCACTTCCCAGGAGTCAAGCAAACACTGCCCGCCGATGCGCCAAAGACCAAACCACATGCTGATCATGCTCCGAGAAGAGCATGGGGACGAATGCGCAATTCTTAGGGTCTTGTTCTCCTGGCTATCTTGTTAGGCTCCTTTTTTCAGTCCATTGCAAGCAATGGTGTCCCCATTACCGTCACCGGACAACAATAGGTTGCTGTGAGTGTTTGTCCATGTCCCAGAAGCCTTCTCTCCTGACGTTTTGCCCACATCCATGGCAGGCATCCTCAGAGGTTGTGAGGCAAAGCTTCTGAACAAATCTTTCCAGGAAAATTGTGATAAGATTTCACTTTAGGGTTGCCGTAATGTGGCTGTGAGACTGCTGAGCAGCACCAGCAGCTAAGACAGGAAGAGATGGGTTCCAAATGCCCGATCACTCCATATTCTTGGCCAGGCATCACAGTCATAAAAGGGCAGGAAGGCATGACGGGTGAAGAGTCAGCCCCAAGCCACTCAACCTCCAGGTCTGATGCTGTGAGTCTTGTGTAAGATAATAATAGTAGTAGCCATTATTATTATTGTTATTATTAGTAGTCATTGTTATTGTTATTATTATTATTATTATTTTAAAAACCAGTAGGAGAGGGAAGGTGTTGGACAACCAGACACTGGAGAGGAGGAGTAGTAGTAGAGTAGTTGTAGTCGTAGTACTAGAAGTAATAATAATTTTAAAAACCAGCAGAAGAGGGAATGTGTTGGGCAACCTCACACTGGAGAGTAGTAGTAGTAGCAGTAGTGTATGAGTAGTAGTAGTAATTATTATTATTATTATTATTTAAAAATCAGCAGGAGAGGAAGTGTAGTATATGAGTAGTAGTAGTAGTAGTAGTAGTAATAAAAAAAAACAGAAGAGAGAATGTGTTGGGCGACCAGACACTGGAGAGAAATAGTAATAATAATAATAATAATGCATCAGGAGAGGGAATGTGCTGAGCGACCAGGCACTGGAGAGTAGTAGTAGTAGTAGTAGTAGTAGTAATAATAATAATAATAATAATAAACCATCAGGAGAGGGGATGTGTTGGGCGACTAGACACTGGAGAGTAGTAGTAGTAGTAGTAGTAGTAATAATAATAATAATAATAATAATAATAATAATCCATCAGGAGAGGGAATGTGTTGGGTGACCAGACACTGGAGACACTGGAGAGTAGTAGTAGTAGTAGTAATAATAATAATAATAATAATAATAATAATAATAATAATAATAATAATATTGTGGAAAATGAGCACGCAAAGATACTGTGGGACTTCCGAATCCAGACTGACAAAGTTCTGGAACACAACACACCAGACATCACAGTTGTGGAAAAGAAAAAGGTTTGGATCATTGATGTCGCCATCCCAGGTGACAGTCGCATTGACGAAAAACAACAGGAAAAACTCAGCCGCTATCAGAACCTCAAGATTGAACTTCAAAGACTCTGGCAGAAACCAGTGCAGGTGGTCCCGGTGGTGATGGGCACACTGGGTGCCGTGCCAAAAGATCTCAGCCGGCATTTGGAAACAATAGGCATTGACAAAATTACAATCTGCCAACTGCAATAGGCCACCCTACTGGGATCTGCACGCATCATCCGAAAATACATCACACAGTCCTAGACACTTGGAAAGTGTTCGACTTGTGATATTGTGATACGAAATCCAGCATTTCTATCTTGTTTGCTGTGTCATAATAATAATAATAATAATAATAATAATAATAATAATAATAATAATATAATAATAATAATAATAATAATAATAATAATAATAGACATTGACAAAATTACGATCTGCCAACTGCAAAAGGCCACCCTGCTGGGATCTGCACACATCATCCGAAAATACATCACACAGTCCTAGACACTTGGGAAGTGTTCGACTTGTGATTTTGTGATACGAAATCCAGCATATCTTATCTTGTTTGCTGTGTCATAATAATAATAATAATAATAATAATAATAATAATAATAATAATAATAATAATAATACATCACACAGTCCTAGACACTTGGGAAGTGTTCGACTTGTGATTTTGTGATACGAAATCCAGCATATCTATCTTGTTTGCTGTGTCATAATAAAATAATAATAATAACAGTAATAACGCTGTGCTGTGTGCACAGGCACTGGAGAAGCCCGTGGAGCGGCCTGTTTGCTGCTCCGTAAGGGAGCCGGTGACCCGGTGCCAACCCCTGTGTCTTGCTCTCCTTTCAGCAGCTCAAGGAACAGATCCGGGAACAAAGAGCTCAGAGGTGGCGGGAGACCTCCTTTTATATTTCCTCTTCAAGCGAGACAGACACGTTCTGGCTCCCAGGGCTTTCATCTTGTCATGCGGCGGAGTGTGTTCGCGGCTCAGCTGCTTTGGACGGCGCCTCTGTGGGTGTGTGTGTTGCGGGAAGCGAGGAGGAGGAGGAGGAGGCGCTTGCCAATAGGATCTGATTGACTGGCTTTTAATCTTAGGGCTTTATCTCCCCGCTGCCAAGTTGCACTGAAGTGGGTTCTTGGAAGCAGGAAAGCACCAAAGAGGACGAGGACGAGGATCCAACTCCAAGAATCCACCACTCTTGGTTCCTTCCGACTCCAATGCCATGTTGGCTGAGGGCGGATTCTGGGAGTTGCAGTTCCCCAAAGGGCGACATTCCCAAATTCTTCCAGAAACTAAGTAATATGGCAAATGAATACGCCTTCTTATAAGGCACACACAAGCAAACTTGGGCCCTCCAGGTGTTTTGGACTGCAACTCCCACAATTCCTAACAGCCGATAGGCTGTTAGGAATTGTGGGAGTTGTAGTCCAAAACACCTGGAGGGCCCAAGTTTGCCCATACCTGTTATAGAGGTGCAACAAGTGGATCCACTAGGACTGAATCCCATGACGAATAGAAAATACTGGAAAGGTTTGATGGGCATTGACCTTGAGTTTGGGAGTTGTAGTTCACCTACATCAAGAGAGCACTGTGGACTCAGACAATGAAGGATCAGGACCAAACTTGGCACGGATACTCAATATGCCCAAATGTGGACACTGGCGGAGTTTGAGGAAAATAGAGCTTGACATTTGGGAGTTGTAGTTGCTGGGATTTTTAGTTCAACTACAGTCAAAGAGCATTCGAAACTCCACCGACGATGAAACTGAACCAAACTTGGCACACAGAACTCCCATGACCAACAGAAAATACTGAAAGGGTTTGGTGGGCATTGAGCTTGAGTTTGGGAGTTGTAGTTCACCTACATCCAGAGAGCACTGTGGACTCCAAACAATGATGGATTTGTTTGGATTTGTGTGCCAAGTTTGGATTTGTTTGGATTTGTGCCAAACTTGGCACAAATACTCAATATGCACAAATGTGAACACTGGTGGAGTTTGGGGAAAATAGACCTTGACCTTTGGGAGTTGTAGTTGCTGGGATTTATAGTTCACCTACACTCAAAGAGCTTTCTGAACTCCACCGATGATGAAACTGCACCAAACGTGGCACACAGAACTCCAATGACCAACAGAAAATACCAGAAAGGTTTGGTGAGCATTGAGCTTGAGTTTGGGAGTTGTAGTTCACCTACATCCAGAGAGCACTGTGGACTCCAAACTATGATGGATTAGAACCAAACTTGGCACTAATACTCAATATGCCCAAATGTGAACACTGGCGGAGTTTGGGGAAAATAGACCTTGACATTTGGGAGATGTAGTTGCTGGGATTTATAGTTCACTTGCAATCAAAAAGCCCCTTGAAACCCAAAAATGAGAGAATTAGCCCAAACTTCCCACACAGAATCCTCATGACCAACAGAAAATATTGGAAGGGATTGATGGGCATTGAGCTTGAATTTGGGAGTTGTAGTTCACTTACATCCAGAGAGCACTGTGGACTCAAACAATGAAGGAGCAGGACCAAACTTGGCACAAATACTCAACATGCCCAAATGTGAACACTGGCGGAGTTTGGGGAAAATAGACCTTGACATTTGGGAGATGTAGTTGCTGAGATTTATAGTTCACCTACAAAGAGCATTCAAAACTCCACCGACAATAGAACTGAACCAAACTTGACACATAGATCTCCAATGACCAACAGAAAATACCAGAAAGGTTTGGTGAGCATTGAGCTTGAGTTTGGGAGTTGTAGTTCACCTACATCCAGAGAGCACTGTGGACTCAAACAATGATGGATCAGGACCAAACTTGGTACGATACTCAATATGCCCAAATGTGAACACTGGTGGAGTTTGGGGAAAATAGACCTTGATATTTGGGAGTTGTAGTTCACCTACATCCAGAGGGCACTGTGAACTTCAAACAATGATGGATCTGGACCAAACTTGGCACAAAGCAGGCTGTTAGGAATGGTGGGAGTTGAAGTCCAAAACACCTGGCGGGCCCAAGTTTGCCCATGCCTGGTACAGCCCAATTTGGAGGATTGCGATTTTTATTTTTTGGGACTACAAGTCCCAAAATTTGCAGCTTGGCCTCTTCCCCAGGCTCTCATAGCATCCTTTTCTATATGGTTTGCCTTTTGCGGGTGCGCAGAACGCCGCAACGTGCCCACATCTGTCAGGTGTAACCATAACCGTAAACACGGCAATAACAAAAACCATCGTAAACTCCGCAAACGGAGGGAGGAAAATTCCTGCAGACTACAGAAGAAACGCAACCACCATAAACACAAAGCGACGACGAGGACAAAAATATAAATAAAGAGCCAGGAATGCAAGAATCCCTTTTCCTGCTGTATGGCGATAATCGGCTAATTATACTATTAATGGCGGTACAACCTGCTCGGAAATAAAAGGGACACCCTTCCAGAACAAGATGCCAGCTGTTTGTTACAGATGTCAAACATCTTTGAAGCATTGCTGCTAAAAGGAAAAGCAGCTCCTGACTTAGAAAAACCATCCTTAAAGCAAGCAACCAATGCTTCTCCAAGAGATGAAGGTTCCTGCAAATAATTCCCTCCGGATTATTAGTCGCGGCTGTTATTGAAAGGAGAAATATATACATATATACACACACACACATATATATATATAAACATGCTGGCGGTGCCGTTCCTTCCATCCAATTAAATACTGCATGGAAGGGAATGTTGATCCAGCAAAAGAGATGGCGTGATGACTCAGGCTGCCCGCCCCGGGTAAACAGAAACTGTAAAATACATTGTCATCCCAAGCAGCTTGCCGCAGCCAAATTTAGAGAGCCGCGGGCTATTTGTGGCAGCCCCGAAACTGCCGGGTGAAGCGCACAGATGCTCCGCTTTGCACCCAAGGCCCCGGCGTTCGATGCCGGAGACCTTTCTTTGCAAAGTCCAAGAAAAGAGAGGAAAGGAACCGAGTTGGAATGACTCTCTTGAGATAACTCTTGTTTGGAAGATCTGAAGCTCTACAACGAATGCGGTTCGATACCCCTTGAACTGCCATGGGTAAAGGTCAAGGTTTTCCCCGGACATTAAGTCCAGTCATGTCCGGCTCTTGGGGTTGGTGCTCATCTCCGTTTCTAAGCCGAAAAAGGTCATGAATGCATGGAGCATCCTTACCGTCCCACCGGAGCGGTACCTACTGATCTACTCGCATTTGCATGTAGCACCGTTACTCTCCCACCAAAGCGGTACCTATTGATCTACTCACATTTGCATGTTTTCGAACTGCTAGGTTGGTGTTACCTTCCCACTGGAGCGGTACCTATTGATCTACTCACATTTGCATGTAGCACCGTTACCTTCCCACTGGAGCTGTACCTATTGATCTACTCACATTTGCATGTAGCACCGTTACCTTCCCTCTGGAGCAGTACCTATTGATCTACTCGCATTTGCATGTTTTCGAACTGCTAGGTTGGCGTTACCTTCCCACCGGAGTGATACCTATTGATCTACTCATATTTGCATGTACCACTGTTACCCTCCCACCGGAGCAATACCTATTGATCTACTCACATTTGCATGTAGCACCATTAACTTCCCACCAGAGCGGTACCTATTGATCTACTCACATTTGCATGAAGCACCGTTACCTTCCCACCGGAGCAGTACCTATTGGTCTACTCGCATTTGCATGTAGCACCATTACCTTCCCGCCAGAGCAGTACCTATTGATCTACTCACATTTGCATGTAGCACCGTTACCTTCCCTCTGGAGCAGTACCTATTGATCTACTCGCATTTGCATGTTTTCGAACTGCTAGGTTGGCGTTACCTTCCCACCGGAGTGATACCTATTGATCTACTCATATTTGCATGTACCACTGTTACCCTCCCACCGGAGCAATACCTATTGATCTACTCACATTTGCATGTAGCACCATTAACTTCCCACCAGAGCGGTACCTATTGATCTACTCACATTTGCATGAAGCACCGTTACCTTCCCACCGGAGCAGTACCTATTGGTCTACTCGCATTTGCATGTAGCACCATTACCTTCCCGCCAGAGCAGTACCTATTGATCTACTCACATTTGCATGTAGCACCATTACCTTCCCACCAGAGCAGTACCTATTGATCTACTCGCATTTGCATGTAGCACCGTTACCCTCCCACCGGAGCAGTACCTACTGATCTACTCACATTTGCATCTAGCACCATTACCTTCCCATCAGAGCAGTACCTACTGATCTACTCACATTTGCATCTAGCACCATTACCTTCCCATCAGAGCAGTACCTATTGATCTACTCACATTTGCATGTAGCACCATTACCTTCCCACCGGAGCAGTACCTATTGATCTACTCGCATTTGCATTAGCACCATTACCTTCCCACTGGAGCGATACCTATTGATCTACTCGCATTTGAATGGAGCACCGTTACCCTCCCACCAGAGCAGTACCTATTGATCTACTCACATTTGCATGTACCACTGTTAGCCTCCCACCGGAGCGGTACTTATTGATCTACTCACATTTGCATGTACTACTGTTACGTTTCCGCTGGTGCGGTCCCTATTGATCTACTCACACTTGCATGTTTTCAAACTGCTAGGTTGCCAGAAGTTGGGGCTAACAGATGGCCATACAGGCTCTGCTTTTGGAACATTATTATTATTATTATTATTATTATTATTATTACTACTACTACTACTACTATTGAATCCTTGCGGATTCTCAAGGCCCGTCTAGTCCAACCCCCCTTCTGCCAGGAAGGAAGACACCATCAAAGCTCTCCAACAGATGGCCATACTGCCTCTGCTTTTGGAACATGGCCATACAGCCCGGAAAACCCACAGCAACCCCGTGATTCCAGCCATGAAAGCCTTCGACAAAAGTAACCTGTTTTAAGACGTGTTCCCCTGGAACCTTGCGGGATACTTGGCCAAATATAAGAATTATGATCAGCATTATTATTAATATTCTCACCGGAATGGAGAGACCCGCACTCGCCGTGCCGCTATTACTCATGTGACCCGTGCACGCCTCCAGGTAAATCTGCCTTTGCCGACGGAAATCAGGCTTAACCCAGGAATAAAAGAGATTAAAGGAAGAGTGCGGGGAAGGAGGCGAGCCTGTGAACTGGGAATAATTGGCCCTTCCACATGCATTTGTCAACGCACACGTAAAAGCAAGAGCCTGCTTTGCACAGATAGGCAGGCCATCCTTGCCCCCTCCTCGGAAGGAATTAAACGGAGACGGGGATGGATAATAAGCATGGTTTGCTACAGATAGGGATGCAAACAAGGGACCCACTGTTGCCCCATTGTTGCCATTTCTTTCTTTGTGCCTTGGCATCTCCAACGCCATTGCTTTGATCCTTGAATTGCATTTTGGGCATCATCGAGAGCGAAGAGTGATTTGAACCCAGCTCCAATATTCAAACTCCTTCTCCATGCCGTCAAATCTTGCAATCCATAGCTCACTTTGTATTGCAAGCTTTGCCCCGCTGCTTCGGGGCATTATCCTAAGCATCACAGGTTTCATCTTCGTTCCAAAGTGAGCCGAGTAATTGTCAAATGTAGAAAAGGGCCCTTTTTGGATCCAAGAGCGATCGGAACATTCAGTTCATTTCTGTACAACCGATAGATAGCACAACGGTCTCCGGAGTCCATGTGCAAACTCAGGTTTGGTGTGACCTGTCAAACACACAAAGACACACCATTTTTTGTCAAAGGTTTTCATGGCCGGGATCACAGGGTTGTTGTATGTTTTCCAGGCTGTCTGGCCATGTTCCAGAAGTATTCTCTCCTGATGCTTCGCCCACCTCTATGGCAGGCATCCTCAGAGATTGTGAGGTGACTAACTCAACCAGAGAAATCAGCCATAGCAGAGCACTTGATGAACCAACCTGGACACAGGATATTATTTCAGAACACAGAAATGCATGACCACTCCTACAACTATCATGTCAGACTACACAGAGAAGCCATTGAAATCTACAAGCATGTGGACAACTTCAACAGAAAGGAGGAAACCATGAAAACGAACAAAAAATTGCCACCAGTATTAAAAAAAAACCCCAAAATCAGAACAGTAGATAGGAAGCAACACTCTGAGGGCAGAGAAGTTCCAGGCATGGGAACCAAGGGCAGCTAATGACTCTGAACAAAGGATGCCCCTAGGCAGGAAAAGCCAGGAGATGAAGCTTTTCAATGCTAATTAAGGTGATTAACTACAACATTCACACTGGCCTCCAACTGACAAAGAGTTCTTCTCTCACCCTGGACTTTCCACAGATATATATAAACCTTCCTTGCTGAGTTTCTCCATATCTCACAACCTCTGAGGATGCCTGCCGTAGATGTGGGTGAAACGTCAGGAGAGAATACTATTGGGAATCATCCTGGACTACTCAAGTCTAGATGTAGTTAGATAGATGACAGAGATAGATGAACGTGGACATACAGCCCAGAAAACATACAACAACCCTATGATCCCAGCCAAGAAAGCTTTTGACAACACATTTCTCTCCTTGGTTGCTTCTTGTAAGCTGAACACTACAACAAAAGGTGATGGGGCAGGATTTGGGCACCTGCGTCCCCTCCTTCCGCAACAAATATGCCTCCAAAAAGGGGACAGCAATAGGAATATTAGTATCTGATCTGCGAAGGGCACGATTTGGGCATCTGTGTCCCCTCCTTCACTAATAGGGATGGTCACCCAAAACTGGCACTAAAAATACAAAAAGTAATATTAGTATCTGATCGGTGAAGGGTAAGATTTGGGAGCCTGTGTCCCCTTCCTTCTACAGGGATGCCCTCAAAAAGTGGCACTAAAGGAAAGGGAAAAAGGATTGGTGAAGGGCAGGATGTGGACACCTGTATCCCCTCCTTCATTAATAGGGATAGCGGTCCAAAGGTGGCACTAAAAATAAGAAAAGGGATATTTGTGTCTGATTGTTGAAGGGCAGGTTACGGACACCTGTGTCCCTTTCCTTCCTCAATAAGGATGCTCTCCAAAAAGGGGCACTAAAAGGAACAGAAATTAAAACGAGACCAGGTATGATTGGTGACGGGCAGGATTTGGGCACTTGTGTCCCTTCCTTCATCTATAGGGATGGCCATCCAAAAGTGGCACTAAAAACAAGAAAGGGGATATTAATATCTGATTGGTGACGGGCAGAATTTGGGCACCTGTGTCCGCTTCCTTCTACAAGGATGGCCATCCAAAAGTGGACCTCAAGAAAATGAGATTGGGGATATTAGTATCTGATTGGTGAAGGGGAAAATTTGGTAATGGGCAGAATTTGGGCACCTGTGTCCGCTTCCTTCTACAAGGATGGCCATCCAAAAGTGGACCTCAAGAAAATGAGATTGGGGATATTAGTATCTGATTGGTGAAGGGGAAAATTTGGTGACGGGCAGAATTTGGGCACCTGTGTCCCTTTCTTCTACAGGGAAGGCCATCCAAAAGTGGACCTCAAGAAAATGAGAACGGGGATGTATTAATATTGGATTGGTAATGGGCAGAATTTGGGCACCTGTGTCCTCTTAACCTTCCTAAACAGGAATGCTCTCCAAAAACGGGCACCAAAGAAAACGGAAAAGGGCATCAGGCGATACCGTAGTATGATGGTGAAGGGCAAGGTTTGGGCACCTGTGTCCCCCAAAAGGGAGGCCAAAGGAAAGGGGACGAAGACCAAGTGACAAAGCCCAACCCGGCTTCCCTCCTGCCTTCCTTTCTCTCCGCCGCAGCAGCCAGCGTTATTGATTTCCCTGCCTGCCAGCCTGCCAGCGGGTCAGAGCGTGCTTCTGCCACAGCTTTCTTCCTTTCTTTGGAGTTTGGGGAGGAGGCGGGGGAGCAGCACTTAGGGGGAGACCTCCTTCCCCATCTGCCTCTCGCGGTAATTAGCCCACCGAAGACAAGCCATCTTCTCCCTTGATTCTCTGTTGTCGCTTCTCCTTTCTTTTATGTCTTCCCTTCCCTCCTTCTCCCTCGCAGGGGGGGGGGAAGAGGGGGGAGGGGATAAGAGAAAGAGAGACCCTCACAAGTGGTTGACACGGTTGCCATGCCGACGGAATTTAGGGCCTGCCAGGGGAGGGAAGTGGCGATGGGTGGCGTGCATGGGGGGTAAATAAAGCATTAATCCCGCACAGATTGGAGCAAGAGCCACTTAACACGGCGGGCGCAGGGGCGGGAGAGGGTCTTCGGGGGATGCAAAGCCCATGACGGATCGATGCCACTTATGTCGCGCCCATCCCAACCATTTGGAAGAGATGATGGGCTAACTAACACTCCTGGAGGGGGGAAAATGGGAGGGGGGGGGGTCTTCGTATTCCTTGCTGCTTAGGAGGGAACTGGCAATCCGTCATTGAGACCCCAGACATTTGGAGGAGATGACAGGGTTGCTCACATTCACAGAAGTGGCAAATGGGGGAATGGTCATTCTTTGCTGACCTGAAGGTTGTTGGTTCGAATCCCAACCCAGGGAGAGTGTGGCTGAGCTCCCTCTGTCAGCTCCAGCTCCATGTGGAGACATGAGAGAAGCCTCCTTCCCACAAGGATGGTCAAAACACCAAAACAACCAGGCAATGTCCTTGCACACCTGAAGCAAACTTGCAGTTTCTCAAGTCGCTCCTGACACGGAAAATAAAAAATAAAAAGGAAGGAACGGGCTAAACATCACCGAAGCTCCAATCGATGCAATGGGGTCAACGGGCAACATATATAAGTCTAGGGAAGCCAATGAGCGGAGTTGGAGCTCCCGGTGGCGCAATGAGTATGTTGTGTTTTACATTTATGGATTATATGTTAATTGACGTTGTGGTTGGTTTGCTTTCTCATGTGAGCCACCCTGAGTCCCTTTGGGGAGATGGAGGCGGCGTACAAGAATAAAGTTGTTGTTGTTAATTTATTATTAAAACCCTTGTGCTGGCAGGACTGCTGACTGAAAGTTCGGCGGTCCGAATCCAAGGAGCAGGGTGAGCTCCCTTCCGATAGCTCCAGCTTCTCACGCGGGGATGTGATAAAACATCCGGATGTCCCCTGGGCAACGTCCTTGCAGACAGCCATTTCTCTCACATCAGGAGCAACTTGCAGTTTCTCACGAAAAAAAATATTTGAGATTTGGATTTGGACTCTGGAGACTGGAGTTCGAATCCCTACTCGGCCAGGGAATAATAATAATAATAATAATAATAATAATAATAATAATAATAATTTTGTGATACAAAATCCAGCATATAGATTTCGTTTGCTGTGTCATACTATGTCTTTGTGTCAATAATAATAATAATAATAATATGATTTTTTGATATGAAATCCAGCATATAGATTTCGTTTGCTCTGTCATACTATGTCTTTGTGTCAACAATAATAATAATAATAATAATAATAATAATAATAATAATATGATTGTGATATGAAATCCAGCATATAGATCTCGTTTGCTGTGTCATACTATGACTTTGTGTCAATAATAATAATAATACTAATTTATTTATATACCACCCTATCTCTTCAAGGGACTCAGGACGGTTTTCAACATAGCAAGGAAACCATACGAACAACTTAAAACCATACAACAAATATTTTGAAATGGTCATGTGACTGGTCAAATAAATAAAATTATCTTATCTCATCATACAACAAGTAGATATAATACAACTAGCTGTGTCCGGCCACGTGTTGCTGTGGTATAGTCTGGTGGTTAGGATCGCTCTGGTTAGGAAGCAGCCTGGCTTTGAAGCTGTAAGGCTGTTCAGTGGTATTCAAGGTGGCCAACAGAGGACCTGTCTGATTAGGAAGCAGTTTGGCTTTGAAGCTGCAAGGCTGTTCCATCATGGCAACATTTTTTAAAAGTGGCGTTAGGCTCCGCGCATAGCTACGAGGTCCTATGGGTAATGTTGTTGTTTCAGTTTGGGGGGGCAGGGCTAGTTGCATGCATGGTAAGCAATTGAGGGTTTTCTTTATTTTTCTAGATTTTTTTATTGAAAGACATAGATTGGATGACTATGTCTTTTGTGGCCAAATTTGGTGTGATTTGGTTCAGTGGTTTTGTTGTTTACTCCATGAGAAAAACACACATTACATTTTTATATATACAGACTAGCTTTGCCCAGCCACGCATTGCTGTGGCTTATGGGAATCCTTTGTTGGCCAGGTGGAATAGCAGTGAATAGCCTTGCAGTCTCAAAGCCTGGTCGTTTTCTGGAGTAGCTGGAGCTGTTTGTTGTATGAACGTAGAGGCATGGATGAGGGGTTGTGCTGCCAAGTGTAGTGTTTCTGGGATGTGTAGTTTTGTTGTTTTGTCCTAGGCCGAAATGTCATTACCCTTTTATATATATAGACTAGCTTTGCCCGGCCACGCGTTGCTGTGGCTTATGCTTTCAGAGTGTTGCTCTTTATTTACTGTCCTGATCTTAGCGATTATATTGTTCTGTATTATTATATCACAGTAATTATTACATATTATATTTATAATCTTATATTATCTGCTTAGAACTGCATTATATGAGGCCCCTTCTTCACAGCTGTATAAAATGCACACTGAAGTGGATTATATAGCAGTGTGGAGTCCAGATAATCCAGTTCAAAGCAGATAATATAAGATTAGAAATGGGTTATATAGCTGTGTGGAAGGGCCTTGAGTCTACACTGCGATATAATCCAGTTCAAGTCTGATAATCTGTATTTTATAGGCAGTGTGAAAAAGGCCTAAGTGAGGCCCAATTCTGCCTGTCCCCTGGGCTCAGTGGGTTGCTAGGAAACCAAGTGGGCGGAGCTTAGCCTTCTAACTGGCAGCAATTGGAATAAAAACAATTATTCCTCTCCTTCTAATTAGGATTTTATTTTTATTTTTGTTATATGAACGTAAAGGCATGGATGAGGGGTTGTGCTGCCCAGTTTAGTGTTTCTGGGATGTGCAGTTTTGTTGTTTTGTCCTAGGCCGAAATGTCATTACCCTTTTATATATATAGATAATGAATATAAGTACACAAAACATACAAATCAATTGATTGATCACAGAATTAAGAACTAAGAACAAAATAGTGGAAACCCATTGGATGGCCTTGAGTGGGTCACATTCTCTCGGCCTCAAAGGAAGGCAACCTTGTTGAGAAAAATCCTTGATATATTTGCTTTAGGGTCGCCATAAGGCTGGAAATGACTTGAAGGCATGCAACAGCAACAATAACACAATTCTGGGGCAGACAAGTGGAGGTAGCTGTTGTATTTTAACATTTTGCCCCCGAATTTCCCCCCGGAGAGGCATTTGGCTGGCTGATCTCGCCGAACAGGGTTCACGGTGCTTTTGCAGGCATCGCGAAGGGAATCAGGTCAGATCAGGAACAAAGAGCAGAGGCTAAATGGTGGAATATTTTCCTTTGTATCTCTTTGGGATGACGAGTGTGAAAACCTTTGCCCTGGGGCAGAACGGTACGGTCACTGGGGGGGAAAAGGGGAGATAGGATGTGAAAACATCATTGCATCCTCTCAAAGCAAACAAGCCACCCAGGTTGGTGGCTCTGTGGACGCTCTCCATCCTTTGTAAGAGGAAGAGAAAGAGAAAAGCGCCTGCCATTCGGGGAGGAAAGGGCGGCGGGGTCATTTTGCAGGCCTTGAAAGGATCGTGGCCTTGCAAGCAATCCTTGCCCGGAGCAAGTGCGAGGGAGGCGAGGCTGCCAGCTGGAATTACTGTCAATTGCTATCTAGCAACCGGCACGGCACGTCCCCCTTTCCCTCTCTCCTTTCCCTCTCTCTCTGGCTTTCAAGAGAGACAGCCTTGCCAGCCTTTGATTTCCCCCCCCCCCCCCAAGATAAAGGATGCTCTCCCCCCCCCCTCCCTGTTACGAATTTGGGTCTCTTTGAAACAAGAGGGTGCTGATGGCGGTGGCGCAAAGAAGAAGAAGAAGAACGGCGGGCGGCATGCGCTCCCCTCATCCTCCCTCTTGATCGGAATAGCATCTGATTGCAATTTCCTTTTATTAATGACTCGCTGAGCCGCATGACCTGGAGTGGTTGGGGAAGGTAATTTGAGTGCAGCCTCCCTCGTGCTGGAGAGCCGCTCTCCTCGCTGCCAAGAGAGATGCATCTCCTCGCCAGCCACCACCGCAGAAGAAGAAAGAGCTAAAGGGGTGGCGGGTGGGAGGCAAGGGGAGAGCTTTGATGGAGTCCTTAGCAACGTAAGGGCAGGTGGAAGACAACCATGATGGATGTAGCTTCACCTCCTCGATCTATGCTTTCCTCACTTACGCCCACAGCCAAAGATCTCAGATGTTTACATATTCCCACCACAACACAGGGAGATAACAGGTCACCTGCATCCATGGCCAAAGATCTCACCACAACGCAGGGATATGAAGGGTCTAGCATGGGCATGGGCAAACTTCAGCCTTCGAGTAGCTTTGGATTTCAACTCATAGAATCCTAGAGTTGGAAGAGACCTTCAGCCTCATCTCCTCCACCTATGCCTTCCTCACCTGTGTCCACGGCCAAAGATCTCACCACAACACAGGGAGATAAAGGGTCTAGCATGGGCATGGGCAAACTTGAGCCTTCCAGGAGTTTTGGACTTCAACTCATAGAATCCTAGAGTTGGAAGAGACCTTCAGCCTCACCTCCTCCACCTATGCTTTCCTCACCTGCATCCACGGCCAAAGATCTCAGATGTTTACATATTCCCACCACAATGGACTTCAACTCATAGAATCATAGACTTGGATGAGACTTTCTGCCTCACCTCCTCCACCTATGGTTTCCTCACCTGAGCCCATGGCCAAAGATCTCAGATGTTTACATATTTCCACCACAACACAGGGAGATAAAGGGTCTGGCATGGGCAAACTTCAGCCTTCCAGGTGTTTTGGACTTCAACTCATAGAATCCTTGAACTGGAAGAGACCTTCAGCCTCACCACCTCCACCTATGTTTCCTCACCTGCGTCCATGGCCAAAGATCTCAGATGTTTACATATTCCCACCACAATGGACTTCAACTCATAGAATCATAGACTTGGATGAGACCTTCAACCTCACCTCCTCCACCTATGGTTTCCTCATCTGCGCCCACAGCCAAAGATCTCAGATGTTTACATATTCCCACCACAATGGACTTCAACTCATAGAATCATAGACTTGGATGAGACCTTCAACCTCACCTCCTCCAGCTATGGTTTCCTCATCTGCGCCCACAGCCAAAGATCTCAGATGTTTACATATTCCCACCACAATGGACTTCAACTCATAGAATCATAGACTTAGATGAGACCTTCAGCCTCACCTCCTCCACCTATGCTTTCCTCAGTGGCGTCCATGGCCAAAGATCTCAGATGTTTACATATTCCCACCACAACACAAGGAGATAATGGGTCTAGCACAGGGAAGGAGATTCCACCTGAACATTAGGAAGAACTTCATGACTGTACAAGCTGTTCTACAGTGGAACTCTCTGCGTTGGGAGTCCAGTGGAAGCTCCTTCCTTGAAAGATTTTAAACAGAGGCTGGATGGCCATCTGGTGAGGAGTGCTTTGATTGGAAGTTGGACTAGATAGCACATGTGGTCTTCTTCCAACTCTTATGATTCTACCTGAGGATATCGCCCTCTTCCCTCCTTGATACAAAACACAAATAAGAGTATAAATTGGGTATTGGGCCTTGCTCACCAAACTCTGGGATTGTGTTATTGTGGTCAATGGATCTCCAATCAGAAACACATATGTACAACCCTGAAGATGCAACACACCATAGTGTCCAGCCACAGCATTAGACATCCACGTTTAGGACTGGCTGCAAATCCCAGGATCTACCAATGTATACTATGTTGGCTGGAGATTTCCAGGGGTTGTACTTGTATGGCACAAACTCTGCATACAACAAGCCACCCCAAATGTATTTTAGTCAGCAAAACAGGATGTAAATGTGTATAAGTTAACTAAGGTGAAAAGGGAAAGGAGGCGGGTCCATGGAAGAGTACATATAACTTGCAAATTCTCAGCGCCAACCGGTCGCACTGTATCCAAAGCAGAAGCAACAGCTCCCAATTTTGCATGTGGAGGCAATAGAGAGGTTGACTGGCAAAATGCCATAAAGGGACTGCACTCAGTTTGATCTTGGACGCTAAGTCAGCCCTGTTGGTCCTTGGATAGGAAACCAACAATGTTGAGCCTGCTTTGAGAATCTGATCTCAAAGTTAAACAAGAAATGAAGTAGGGGTGTCCAAGTTTGGGACAAGAGAGGGACAAACAAGACCCCAAAAACCATTAAAGGTAGAAGAACCAACCTAATAAACATTATGCCTACAAAGACGGAAAGTTGTCTTATAGTGAGTCAACCCATTGGTCCAACAAGCATGTTATTGCTTCCTCCAAATGATGGTGGGCCTTCATCCCAAGCACAGAAAGACCATTTTCAACGGTGTCTTCCTCCAAAATGATGGTGGACCTCCATCCCAAGCACAGAAAGACCGTTTTCTACTGTGTCTTCCTCCAAATGATGGCAGGCCTCCATCCCAAGCACAGAAATACTGTTTTCTACTGTCTCTTCCTAAAAATGATGGTGGGCCTCCATCCCAAGCACAGAAAGACCATTTTCTATGATGTCTTCCTCCAAATGATGGTGGGCCTCCATCCCAAGCACAGAAAGACCGTTTTCTACTGTGTCTTCCTCCAAATGATGGCAGGCCTCCATCCCAAGCACAGAAATACTGTTTTCTACTGTGTCTTCCTCCAAAATGATGGTGGACCTCCATCCCAAGCACAGAAAGACCGTTTTCTACTGTGTCTTCCTCCAAAATGATGGTGGACCTCCATCCCAAGCACAGAAATACTGTTTTCTACTGTGTCTTCCTCCAAAATGATGGTGGACCTCCATCCCAAGCACAGAAAGACCGTTTTCTACTGTGTCTTCCTCCAAATGATGGCAGGCCTCCATCCCAAGCACAGAAAGACCGTTTTCTACTGTGTCTTCCTCCAAAATGATGGTGGACCTCCATCCCAAGCACAGAAAGACCGTTTTCTACTGTGTCTTCCTCCAAATGATGGCAGGCCTCCATCCCAAGCACAGAAATACTGTTTTCTACTGTCTCTTCCTAAAAATGATGGTGGGCCTCCATCCCAAGCACAGAAAGACCATTTTCTATGATGTCTTCCTCCAAATGATGGTGGGCCTCCATCCCAAGCACAGAAAGACCGTTTTCTACTGTGTCTTCCTCCAAAATGATGGTGGACCTCCATCCCAAGCATAGAAAGACCATTTTCTACTATGTCTTCCTCCAAATAATGGTGGACCTCCATCCTAAGCACAGAAAGACCGTTTTCTACTGTGTCTTCCTAAAAATGATGGTGGGCCTCCATCCCAAGCATAGAAAGACCGTTTTATATTGTGTCTTCCTGCCTGCCTGGATGGGTGTGGTGATGTCTTCCAAATCTATGATCCTACAATACGAGAGCCAGCAGGACCAAACAAGCTTTGAAAAGTGCCTTTTCATCTATTCACACATGTATGGGAGTAAGAATCATAGAATCATAGAATAGTAGAGTTGGAAGAGACCTCATGGGCCATCCAGTCCAACCCCATTCTGCCAAGTAGCAGGAAATCGCGTTCAAAGCACCCCGGACAGATGGCCATCCAGCCTCTGCTTAAAAGCCTCCAAAGAAGGAGCTTCCACCACACTCTGGAATGGTCCACCAACCCATTCCCTTGAGCACAGAATAGTCCTGGAAAGCATCCTCCAACCCACCCATCGACACCACCATCGTTGGTTCCAAAAGACGTGGTGAAAGCTGCCTCGCCCAGCCTTCCTACTCATTACACGTTGAGGCGGCCACATCCTGTAGGGATAATAAAAGAAAGGGAGGAGGCTCTTCCACTCCAGACAGGAACAACTGGTCTGGTTCAGAGAAGGAAATTAAGATGCCCATGGGTCCTTCCTGGAGCGGAATACATTTCTCTGCCGTCCTTTTTTCACTCCCTCCTTTACATCCAAGTTGCAATGTCTATCTTCCGTGACCCCACCTGTACGATTAGCATTTCTAACGTCTTCTGGTTGCCTCGAATGGCTGTGCACAATAATTTTGCTGTTTGACAGCAGCGCTAACAGTCCACACATAATTTCCCTTAATTGCTTCGGATCTCGCCGCCTGACACTTCAAATGCCCCTTCTCCGCTCTCCCTTTCTTCTCGGGCTTCCCGGGAAGGAGACAGACCACCTGATGGATGCCCAGCGTAGGAAGAATTAAGAGAGGAAGGAGGAGGAGGGATATATTAGCGCATTTGGGAAACTCTGCGGCTTCCCATCACATCCTGGAATCGCTCCTCCGCGCCCGCCTTTCAAAGGCACCCATTCCTAGCATTAAATGCTGGTTGGTTTTTACAGGGAGCAGGAATTAGTGCTTCAGCAATTACAGTAAAACCGAGACATGTCACACGCCAGGAGGCGCCACACGTAAATCCTGCTTGATTGGAGCATGTAAATTAAAAAAGAAAAAGGGAAAGCAAAGCAAGGGAAGAAGAAAGGGAACGGGAGAAAAAAAAAGGAGGAATTCTCTTTGCATCTGCCCAGAGTCCCCACCGCCTGGACAAAAGCACGGAGAGGGCGTGCAATCTTGATCGATTTCCATTTCAAGCTGTTAAGCCATTGCAAGAGAACAGCTTGCAAGCAAAGGGG
The DNA here is from genome assembly GCF_035594765.1 of Anolis carolinensis. Lineage (NCBI taxonomy): Eukaryota > Metazoa > Chordata > Lepidosauria > Squamata > Anolidae > Anolis > Anolis carolinensis. The sequence continues at coordinate 2,142,312 of NW_026943820.1, forward strand.
AAAGGAAATGCTTCTCTCGTCTCCCAGGAAGGCTTCAACAAGGCAACGAGATGATGCCCGAAAGTGGAGTGGCGTCAGCAGCGTGAACAATTGGACATGCTGACCACACAGTCCAAGGCCCACTGTCCACATATGGCCTCCAGATGAGCCACCAACAACGCAACTTTCCTCCCATCTTCAGGGACAGAGTCAAGCGAGGACTGTTTTAATAAGGTGCCGCTATTGTATTCAAGTTAAAAATCCGCCCCGCAGGGTTTTGGGTCCGGCTTGCATGCAGGATCGACGCCTCTTGTATAATCCCATCCACATAATATCCAAGTCCTCCTCAAGGGACATCTCGAGTCAGACAGAACAAGGCTGGCAACTCTTAGCGCATTGTCTTCGGCCGTCCCCAAATTGTGGAATGACCTGCCAGAAGAGATTCCACCGTCTGCAATTAAAGCAGCAGCCAAGGCCAGTCTCTTTTGGCAGGCCTGTGTGTGTGTGTGTGTGTGTGTACATATATACATACATATATATGCCTTCAAGTCACCTGTTGATTTATGGAGACTCCATTCATTTTACAGGGTTTTCTTGGGTAAGACTGCCTTCGTATTCTGGCTAAATATCCGCCCCGTAGGGTTTTGGGTCCGGTTTGTATACAGGATCGATGCCTCTTGTATAATCCCATCCACATAATCTCCAAGTCCTCCTCGAGGGACATCTCTTCGAGTCAGACAGAACGAGGCTGGCAACTTTTAGCGCATTGTCTTTGGCTGCCCCCAAATTGTGGAATGACCTGCCAGAAGAGATTCCACCATCTGCGATTAAAGCAGCAGCCAAGGCCAGTCTTCTTTGGCAGGCCTATGCCTTCAAGTCACCTGTTGATCTATGGAGACTCCATTCATTTCACAGGGTTTTCTAAGGTAAGGTGCAGTGGTTTCTCTGAAACATAGCCTACAGCACCTGGTATCTGTTGGTGGCGTCTCATCCAAGGATGGAGCCTGCTTAGCTTCCAAAATCAGACAGGATCTGCTGCCTTTAGTGCTGCTTTGTCCAGCCTTTGGACTTCAACTCCCAGAATTCCTAAACATTGGATAAGATGGCCAGCTTCTGGAAACTAAAGTCCCAAACATCTAGAGAGCCACCAAAGTATGTATGAAATGGGAGGTGACGCTGCACCAAGTCAGTGGTGCAGCCTGTAAAATGGGTTGGGCCAATGATATGCTGGAAACATCTCATTGTTGTCAAAGCTAGGCACAAAGTCTCAAAACGCTCAAACCTATGGAGATATTAGGATAAGGACACTGAGATTTTCCAAAATGGCACCCGAGATCACATCAGACGGACCGGTGGCATCTCTAAACGTCTTCATCCATGACTGAGCAGTGGGTGCCAAGTGCTGCTTTGGCTTGAAAAAGCAATATTCTCAAGACCATCAGAGCAAAACAAAACTCAGCCAGTATCAACACAGTAGTAAATACAAATACAGTGAGGAACGCTGCTTCCAACAGTAGATCACTGGGGCCCCGGTACTGTATTCAATCCAGAATTGCTCAAAAGAGACGGATAGTTTTGTCATTGCTCCCCATCCGTAATCCTTCAACATTGCAGGACCGCCATGAGTTATTCTCAGGAAGGGATCAATCCTGGATTCCCAATATGGCCAAGCAGGAGTATAATATGGCAGACTAAATGGAGAAAGGAGAATTTAGGGGACCACACGAATCCCTGGCATCCCAACAACTCTCAGGTTCATCTATCCAAGTTACTTAACCCTGTTTAACTTCTGAGACTTGGTTTCAGAGCAAAGTAGGTCTACTGAGGGCAGGAAGGAAAGATAACAAGCAAGCAAGAATCCTGGTCTCCAAACCACTATCGAAATCTCCTTGACTCAACATGGGCTTGAAGGCTTACAGCAAGGAACGTCGGCCTCAAGTCTGCAAAAGGATATGTAGACGAGGACGATGAGGCTGAAGATGAAGATGATGCTTTGGAGACCAACTGGATGCAACAGGCTCCATGTTGGTGACCTTTCCCCAAATGAGCCGTCATCTGAGTTTGCAGAGACGTCATGAAACCTGACAGAGTTCGCCTCCTCTCCATATTGTCACGAGCAGATGCCCTCTCGTAAAGGTCTTGAACTCTATTGGCTTTGGTTGCTTAGCACGTTCAAAGGATTTCATCTAAGGTGCGATTTCAGGCTTGAGTAGAACTGACCTTACGAAGTAAACAACTCATGCGTCAACATGCCGGAGCGAACAAGCTTGCAAGAACCAACCCTAGAGACTTCCAAACTGCCACAGCTTTTCCCATCATCCTCATCTACATATCCTTATCCTTTGTCACAGCACAAGAAATTTCAGACAGGTTACCGTTCCATATTATCCCGAATCTCAATATATTCCTCACATGGATGGCTGAGGCAGCGACACCTTTGCTTTCAGGTGGTCCACTGCACATGAACTCTGCATAAAATTATTAAAAATATTATGTAAAGTTACCTATGTATATAAGGTACTCATGCATCCTAAATGAGTTTCATGTTGAGGTTGGGTCCCATCTCCAAAATATCTCAGCGGGGATGTATATGGAAAAACAGACAATCCAAAAATCCAAAATATTTCTGATTTTATTTAGATTGGGGTCCCACCTCCAAAATATCTCAACGCATATGTATACAGGCAATCCAAAATCCTAAATACTTCCGATTGTATTTAGATTTGGGTCCCATCTCCAAAACATCTCAACGGGGATGTATATGGAAAAATAGACTTTCCAAAAATCCCTATGGAAATACGGGCGATCCAAAATCCCAAATACTTCTGACTATATTTAGATTTGGGTCCCATCTCCAAAACATCTCAACGGGGTCGTATATGGAAAAAAAGACATTCCAAAAATCCATATGGAAATATAGGCAATCCAAAATCCCAAATACTTCTATGTTTAGATTTGGGTCCCATCTCCAAAACATCTCAACGCGTACGTATATGGAAATACAGGCAATCCAAAATCCTTTAAGACCCAAAACACTTCTGATCGTATTGAGACTTTGGTCCTGTCTCCAAGATAACTCATTGAATATGGAAATACAGGTACAGTAGAGTCTCACTTATCCAAGCTAAACAGGCCGACAGAAGCTTGGATAAGTGAATATGTTGGATAATAAGGAGAGATTAAGGGAAAGCCCATTAAGCATCAAATTAGGTTATGATTTTACAAATTAAGCACCAAACATTATGTTATACAACAAATTTGACAGATAAAGTAGTTCAATACGCAGTAATGTTATGCTTTAATGACTGTATTTACGAATTTAGCACCAAAATATCATGATATATTGAAAACATTGACTACAAAAATGGCTTGGATAATCCAGAAGCTTGGATAAGCGAGGCTTGGATAAGTGAGACTCTACTGTATTTGGAAACCACAGATGCATCTGATTGTATTAAGACTTGGGTCCCATCTCCAAGACGAGTGAGGACATGGAAAGACAAGTATTTGAAGATCCCAAAAAATAATCCAAGATAACTAATTGAATATGGAAATACAGGTATTTGGAAACCACAAATACACCTGATTGTACTAAGACTTGGGTCCCATCTCCAATTCTTGGAAAGACAAGTATTTGAAGATCCCAAAAAATAACCCAAGATAACTAATTGAATATGGAAATACAGGTATTTGGAAACCACAAATACATCTGATTGTATTAAGACTTGGGTCCCATCTCCAATTCTTGGAAAGACAAGTATTTGAAGATCCCAAAAAAATAATCCAAAATGGTCCCAAGCACTTTGGATAAGGGACGCATCATCTCTGTAAGGACCATACTCTACAAAAGGAGGTGGGAGAGAGAAAGAGATAGAAAAGTTATTCCTGTCACTAACTGCCACATGGAAAACCTATTTCCTGAAGCCAAGAGAGATGATAGAGATACCTCTGGAAGGGAAAGAGGGGAGGAGAGGGGACGTTGGCCAAGTCCTTCCCTCTTTCCTTGCAAAACCGCAGGCAACGAGGGAGAAGGTGGCCACACCTCGAAAGGGGAGACGGAGACGGGTGGGCATGGCCACTCCACCCAGGTGGGCTATTTCAAGCCACATCTCCACCTCCCTCTACTGTTTCCATAACTTTTATTTCCAAGAGGAACCACAATTGCATGAAATATAGTCGCTCGGCCACAAGATGTTGACCCAAGGTGGAGCGAGGGAACTTTCATTTTCCATTGGAAGACAACCACAGCCACACACACACGGACATCACTCCATAAGGGTGACCGTTGCCTTCCTTTTGCAAACCTTTTGCAAACCACAGGGATTTGGAAAGAAGGGGAAAGCAAAGGCGGAGAAGCGGAGGTGGGGAGAGAAGAGCTGGAGCGAGACTCGCAGTCGCCACTTTGGTTTTGTGTGCGGCAACGGCGACAACGTGATCGGAGCTCGCTCAGCCGTGAAACAATGCAAGGCAGCGGCTCCAGAGTAACTTCACACCACGCTCCTTTAATGCACCTCCGATTCACCTCTGATTTCTTAAGTGCTTTTCAATGGAGGGGACAAAAGGAGGGAACGGGATACGCGGCGCACCCCAAGGACCGGGCGAAACCCCAAGGGCACTCGGGTTGCCGAGCACGGAAAGCCGGAACGGGAAGAGAAGGAACACTCCCAACAATTTTGGGCTCCAGTTTCAGACCCTCATATTGGAAGTTTAGTTCACTCTACAGCGGAGCAATTCTCGACTGCTATTACGCACCGTGTCTTGACTATTAATAATAATAATAATAATAATAATAATAATAATAATAATAATAAGCTGATGACCCAAAATGCAGACTGTGCAAGGAAACCGACGAAACCATTGATCACATCCTCAGCTGCTGTAAGAAAATTGCACAGACAGACTACAAACAGAGGCACAACTATGTGGCCCAAATGATCCATTGGAACAGCTGGCACAACAAAACATTGCATGGAAAGTTCCTTGACAAAATTGAAGGAAAAGCTGATAAGGAGAAGACCTGGCTCTGGCTCACGAATGGGACCCTGAAGAAGGAGACAGAAGGCCTGATCCTTGCAGCCCAGGAGCAAGACATCAGGACAAAGGCCATTCAGGCCAAGATCGAAAAATCAGCTGATGACCCAAAATGCAGACTGTGCAAGGAAACCGACAAAACCATGGATCATATCCTCAGCAGCTGTAAGAAAATCGCACAGACAGACTACAAACAGAGGCACAACTATGTGACCCAAATGATTCATTGGAACTTGTGCCTCAAGTCCCACCTGCCAGCAGCAAAGAACTGGTGGGATCACAAACCTGCAAAAGTATTGGAAAATGAGCACACAAAGATACTATGGGATTTCCGAATCCAGACTGACAAAGTTCTGGAACACAACACACCAGACATCACAGTTGTGGAAAAGAAAAAGGGTTGGATCATTGATGTCGCCATCCCAGGTGACAGTCGCATTGACGAAAAACAACAGGAAAAACTCAGCCGCTATCAGGACCTCAAGATTGAACTTCAAAGACTCTGGCAGAAACCAGTATAGGTGGTCCCGGTGGTGGTCGGCACACTGGGTGCTGTGCCAAAAGATCTCAGCCGGCATTTGGAAACAACAGACATTGACAAAATTACGATCTGCCAACTGCAAAAGGCCACCCTGCTGGGATCTGCACGCATCATCCGAAAATACATCACACAGTCCTAGACTCTTGGGAAGTGTTTGACTTGTGATTTTGTGATACGAAATCCAGCATATCTATCTTGTTTGCTGTGTCATAATAAAATAATACTAATACTAATACTAATAATAATAATAATAATAATAATAATAATGGAGCCTCTGGTGGCTCAGTGTGTTAAAGCGCTGAGCTGCTGAACTTGCAGACCGAAAGGTCCCACGTTCAAATCCGGGGAGCGGAATGAGCGCCCACTGTTAGCTCCAGCTTCTGCCAACCTAGCAGTTCAAAAACATGGAAATGTGAGTAGATCAATAGGTACTGCTCCGGTAGAAAGGTAATGGCGTTCCATGCACGTCCACATGACCTTGGAGGTGTCTATGGACAACGCCAGCTCTTTGGCTTAGAAATGGAGATGAGCACCAACCCCCAGAGTGTGAGTAGATCAATAAGTACTGCACCAACCCCCAGAGTTGAACACGACTGGACTTAACATCAGGGGAAACCTTTACCTTTTTAACAATAATAATAATAATAATACTTTATTTCTCTATCCCGCCACCATCTCCCCAAAGGGACTCGGGGCGGCTAACATGGGGCGATGCCCAAAACAAAACAGAATAAAGCAATGACGACGAATATCGAAACAAAAACAGTAAAAACATACATCAAATCAAATAAACAATGTAAACATTTTAAAAATACAATAAAACATATAAAATCAGAACAAATGAGTAATAATAATACAGCATCAGCCACTGGAGATAAAAGGGGTCGGGCATATAAAACACAATATCCAAAGCGTTAATAAAGCGCATAAACAAGTGTCAGAGAGTCAACTGGGATAATATGGGATAAGGTAAGGTAGGAAGGGATTAAAGTGCTAAGAAGTAATGTCACTCACCAGTATTATTACACACCAGGAATATTATTATTATTATTGTTATGCATCACAAACGCAAGACGAAATTCTCCACAATTCGGCTGCAGCGTCACCTCCAATTTAGTGAGCATCAAGCAACAATTTCAACCATACTTTGGCGGTTCTCCAGATTTTCGGGACTTCAATTTCCAGCTTATCCAATGGTCAGGAATTCTGGAAGTTGAAGTCCAAAATGCCTAGAGGACCAAAGCTTGGACACATTAGTCCTAAAGGCACCAGATCCTGTCCAATCTTGGATGCTAAGCAGGCTCAGCCCTTGCTAGTCCTTGGAAGAGACACCACCAACAAATATAACACACTGTAGGCTATGTTTCAGAGCAAGGAACTGGCAAATCAACTCTTGCCGATTATTACACACCAGGCCTTGGCTATTATTACATACCACGAATATTGTTATTATTGTTATGCATCACAAATGCTATACAAAATTCCCCACAATTCGGCTCCCATATAGGCTGCAAACGCCAACATGGGACACGAGCATCAAGCATCGATTTCAAAAACACTTTCTTGGATCTACCGTCACCGGCTGCACTAAAACGTTGGCACTAAAAGTAATACAAAAGAAGAAGTGTAGAGCCTCGGTTTCGAATTCAACCCAACTCTTGCAAACTCCTCGACCCGGTGGCGCAATGGGTTAAACCCTTGTGCCAGCGGGACTGCTGACCGAAAGGTCGGCAGTTCGAATCCAGGGAGCGGGGTGAGCTCCCGTCTGTCAGTTCCAGCTTCCCATGCAGGGACGTGAGAGAAGCTCCCCATAAGGATGGCAAAACATCCAGACGTCCCCATGGCAAATCCGGGGAGCGGGGTGAGCTCCCATCTGTCAGCTCCAGCTTCCTATGCGGGGACATGAGAGAAGCTTCCCACAAGGATGGCAAAACATCCAGACGTCCTCTAAGCAAATACAGGAAGCAGGGTGAGCTCCCATCTGTCAGCTCCAGCTTCCTACACGGGAACATGAGAGAAGCTTTCCACAAGGATGGCAAAACATCCAGGCGTCCCCTAGGCAAATCTGGGGAGTGGGGTGAGCTCCCATCTGTCAGCTCCAGCTTCCCATGCGGACACATGAGAGGAGCTTCCCACAAGGATGGCAAAACATCCAGGCATCCTCTAAGCAAATACGGGAAGCAGGGTGAGCTCCCATCTGTCAGCTCCAGCTTCCTATACGGGGACATGAGAAAAGCTTCCCACAAGGATGGCAAAACATCCGGGCATCCTTTGGGCAAATCTAGGCAGTGGGGTGAGCTCCCATTCGTCAGCTCCAGCTTACTATGCGGGAACATGAAAGAAGCTTCCCACAAGGATGGCAAAACATCCAGGCATCCCCTGGACAAATCTGGGAAGTGGGGTGAGCTCCCATCTGTCAGCTCCAGCTTCCCTTGCGGGAACATGAGAAATAGGTAACGTCCCCTGGGCAACGTCCTTGCAGACAAGACAGTCAATTCTCTCACACCAGAAGCGACTTGCAGTTTCTCAAGTTGCTCCCAACACAAGAAATTTAAAAAAAAATTGCAAACTAATCCAGTTGGAAAAGAAAACCTAAAATCCAGCCCATGGTTTCAAAGAAAGACACCTCAAAGTTTTCTCCTACAAGCCACACCTGTTCCAGACTTATTGCTCCCACATCGCTGCAAAATTTTTAAAAAAAACTCGAAACAGGAACGAAAAGGAAAAAAAGCATCGAGAGTTTGCCTTACCTGGCAAGTAATAGAGGGGCGGTTTCAATCCAAACATGGTTTATATCACAGATCCAAGGCATCCAGAAGAGGAAAAATAAAGGAAAAATAAAACCCAGCAGGGGGGGAAAAAGGACCGGAGGATGAAATAATAATAATAATAATTTAAAATTTTAACTCCTAAAAAATAAATAAGGGAGTTGGATCAGAACAAGGGAAAGAATTAAAAATAGATATGTGACGAAAGTAAATGTCAACAAAGGGTCGTCGCTTGTCGGTGTCGGGTCAGAAGAGCGACAGCTCAACCCGACTCCGTCTTCTTCAAACAGCTCGACATGATGATCGGCGGGCGGAGGAGGAGGAGGAGGCGGTGTGTCTTTTCGTCTCTTTTTTCTTCTTCCTCCTTCCTTCCTTCCCTCCCTCTTTTTTTTTTTTATAGTCCAGAGCGATGCAAATAGAGAGAGAAACACACACACACACACACAACGGAAAGAGAGATCCGGAGAGAAGGCAGAGAACTGTGGTTTGATGTGTGTGTGTCTTGATGAGTATCTCTCCCTGTGTGTGCAGAAAGGAAACCCAAGAGAATCTCTTCCTAAGGACCACTCATTTGGGGCAAGAAAGAGAAAAGAAAAGAGAGAAAGGGAGGAGAAAAAAGAAGAAGGGAAGAGATGAAGATGGAGCCTTAGCCCCCAGACATGTTCGCAGCAGCTCTTTTCTCCATTCAGTCACTTGAATGTCAAGGGTGGAGAAGCGGAGCGGAGGAAGGGGGAGTCAATGGGCTTGTTTTCAATGGGGCTTCATGTTCGGCGTCAAATTAGAGAGGAGGGAGGAGGAAAAAAAGGGGGGAGGAGTGTTGTTAGAAGGGGGAAAGCGAGAAGGCGACAACGGGTTGGTTGGTTGGTTGGTGGGTTGGTGGGTTGGTGTGCTTTCTCTCTCGCTCTGGCTCGCTCTCTCCCTTTTCTTTCTTTGGGGCTTTGTTGTGCCATTCCTCCGAGCTCCTGGTGTACAAAAGGGAGGGACGGAGGTGGAGGAAGGGGCGAGCAAAAGGGGAGGGAAAGGCGGCAGGCTCGTGCGCGGCGAGCCAAAAGGGTCGGGAAGCGGGTCGGGAAGCAGGCGGCGAGGGATGATGCTCCCACAAGCAGAACAGGAGCATCATCACACAAAAGCAGGGAAAGAGGAGAGCAAAAGGGACGGAAAGGAAGGCTCGTGCGCAGGGAGCCAAAAGGGTCGGGAAGCAGGCAGCGAGGGATGATGAGCAGGAGCATCATCACACAAAAGCAGGGAAAGAGAAGAGCAAAAGGGATGGAAAGGAAGGCTCGTGCGCGGGGAGCCAAAAGGGTCGGGAAGCAGGCAGCGAGGGATGATGAGCAGGAGCATCATCACACAAAAGCAGGGAAAGAGGAGAGCAAAAGGGATGGAAAGGAAGGCTCGTGCGCGGGGAGCCAAAAGGGTCGGGAAGCAGGCAGCGAGGGATGATGAGCAGGAGCATCATCACACAACAGCAGGAAAAGAGAAGAGCAAAAGGGATGGAAAGGAAGGCTCGTGCGTGGGGAGCCAAAAGGGTCGGGAAGCAGGCAGCGAGGGATGATGAGCAGGAGCATCATCACACAAAAGCAGGGAAAGAGGAGAGCAAAAGGGATGGAAAGGAAGGCTCGTGCGCGGGGAGCCAAAAGGGTCGGGAAGCAGGCAGCGAGGGATGATGAGCAGGAGCATCATCACACAAAAGCAGGGAAAGAGGAGAGCAAAAGGGATGGAAAGGAAGGCTCGTGCGCGGGGAGCCAAAAGGGTCGGGAAGCAGGCAGCGAGGGATGATGAGCAGGAGCATCATCACACAAAAGCAGGAAAAGAGAAGAGCAAAAGGGATGGAAAGGAAGGCTCGTGCGCGGGGAGCCAAAAGGGTCGGGAAGCAGGCAGCGAGGGATGATGAGCAGGAGCATCATCACACAAAAGCAGGAAAAGAGAAGAGCAAAAGGGATGGAAAGGAAGGCTTGTGCGTGGGGAGCCAAAAGGGTCGGGAAGCAGGCAGCGAGGAATGATGAGCAGGAGCATCATCACACAACAGCAGGAAAAGAGAAGAGCAAAAGAGATGGAAAGGAAGGCTCGTGCGTGGGGAGCCAAAAGGGTCAGGAAGCAGGCAGCGAGGGATGATGAGCAGGAGCATCATCACACAACAGCAGGAAAAGAGAAGAGCAAAAGGGATGGAAAGGAAGGCTCGTGCGCGGGGAGCCAAAAGGGTCGGGAAGCAGGCAGCGAGGGATGATGAGCAGGAGCATCATCACACAAAAGCAGGAAAAGAGAAGAGCAAAAGGGATGGAAAGGAAGGCTTGTGCGTGGGGAGCCAAAAGGGTCGGGAAGCAGGCAGCGAGGAATGATGAGCAGGAGCATCATCACACAACAGCAGGAAAAGAGAAGAGCAAAAGAGATGGAAAGGAAGGCTCGTGCGTGGGGAGCCAAAAGGGTCGGGAAGCAGGCAGCGAGGGATGATGAGCAGGAGCATCATCACACAACAGCAGGAAAAGAGAAGAGCAAAAGGGATGGAAAGGAAGGCTTGTGCGTGGGGAGCCAAAAGGGTCGGTGAGCAGGCAGTGAGGGATGATGTTCCCACAGGCAGAGCAGGAGCATCATCACACAAAAGCAGGGAAAGAGAAGAGTAAAAGGGACAGAAAGGAAGGCTCGTGCGCGGGGAGCCAAAAGGATTGGGAAGCGAGTCAAGAAGCAGGCAGCAAGGGATGATGCTCTCACAGGCAGAGCAGGAGCATCATCACACAACAGCAGGAAAAGGGAAGAGCAAAAGGGACGGAAAGGAAGGCTCGTGCGCGGGGAGCCAAAAGGGTCGGGAAGCAAGTTGGGAAACGGGTCGGGAAGCAGGCAGCGAGGGATGATGAGCAGGAGCATCATCACACATAAGCAGGGAAAGAGCAAAAGGGGACGGAAAGGAAGGTTCGTGCGCAGGGAGCAAAAGGGTCAGGAAGCAAGTTGGGAAACGGGTCGGGAAGCAGGCAGCGAGGGATGATGAGCAGGAGCATCATCACACATAAGCAGGGAAAGAGCAAAAGGGGACGGAAAGGAAGGTTCGTGCGCAGGGAGCCAAAAGGGTCAGGAAGCAAGTTGGGAAACGGGTCGGGAAGCAGGCAGCGAGGGATGATGCTCCCACAAGCAGAGCAGGAGCATCATCACACAAAAGCAGGGAAAGAGGAGAGCAAAAGGGGGCGGAAAGGAAGGCTCGTGCGCGGGGAGCCAAAAGGGTCGGGAAGCAGGTCGGGAAGCAGGCAGCGAAGGATGATATTCCCACAGCCAGAGCAGGAGCATCATCACACAAAAGCAGGGAAAGAGAAAGGAAAGGGAGAGAAACGAGCAAGAGGAGTGTTGATGCCTTCAAAGTAGTGGCAGGTGATGCAAAACCCAGGGTGTTTGAGTTGCATCGTGTATTGAGGGGTCACCTCTCTGCATCTCACCCAAATAGTTGAGAGTATAGTAGCTATCGGAATCTCTCTCAGCCCGGTTATAGAGCCCCCAGTGACACCCTTGTGCCGGCACGACTGCTGACTTGCAGGTTGGGTTGCTGATGATTATTACGCACCAGGGGTATTATTAGTATTATTATTATTATTATTATTATTATTATTATTATTATTATTATTGCTACGCATATCAAACGCTACACGAAATTCTCCACAACTCGGCTGCAGTGTTGCCTCCTGCTGAGCCTGCAAAGGGCGACACTGGACGTGAATATCAAGCATCGGTTTCACAAATACTTTCTTGGACCCACCTTCGCCGGCCGCACTAAAAAGTTGGCACTAAAAGTAATGCAAAAGAAGGACGAGAGCCTTGCAAACTATTCAACCCGGTGGCATAATGGGTTAAACCCTTGTGCTGGCGGGATCGCTGACTATTTTTGTGTATGTCAGGAGCGACTTGAGAAACTGCAAGTCACTTCTGGTGTGAGGGAATTGGCTGTCTGCAAGGACGTTGCCCAGGGGATGCCCAGATGTTTGACCATCCTGTGGGAGGCTTCTCTCATGTCCCCGCATGGGAAGCTGGAGCTGACAGATGGAAGCTCAACCCTCTCCCCGGATTCGAACTGCCGACTTTCCGGTCACCCGGTTTAACCCAGTGGTTCCCAACCTTTGGTCCCCCAGGTATTTTAGACCTCAACTCCCAGAAATCCCAACCAGCTTACCAGTTGTGGGAACTGAAGTCCAAAACACCTGGCGGTCCAAAGGTTGGGAACCACTGGATCAACCCATTGCACCACTGGGAACTCCCATGATTTCTTTGACCAAAGCAAAGGAGAATACAAAGCACCGCCCGAGCGAGTCATCATCCTTCCCCCAATCAATTTCCATGCAAGAATCATTATCGGTAAATTGGAAATCTGGCGAGCTGACAGCAAATTTGTCTCCCCTAATGAAAGCGAGAGGGTAGGAAATCATCAAGCATCTGTTCCTTGCAAGGCTGGAGTCTCGGGCGCTTTCAATGCCGGGCTGGTTCCTTCCTTCGGGTCTCTTTGGAGCATCCGTCTCCTTAATTCTCACTGAAGGGTTGTGTGCATGTGCAGGTTGTATATACATCTATATATAGAAAAGTATAATGCCCATTTGGAAGGCTTAAAAAGAGAGGAGAGGATGGAAGAAGCAACGGAGAGGCCGACAGGTAAGAGTGTCCGCAATGCTCACAGGGAAACAATCGATGGGTTTCTACTGGGGACAACTTCTTACGACAAGCAGCAAAACAAAGGGTTTATATTGCGTGGGATCTTACAACACGAAAAATCCCTCGGCCAACCGTCAAATTTCTCGTACTCTTTTCTCTCCTTGTTTTTTTCATGGGCAACAGCTGGTGCAGCAATAATAAAGAAGAGAGGAAAATCTTCCCCCCGCCCCACAGGTATGCATACACAAGCTGCTTCGATTATTTCTCTAAACAAGGATAAGAGGGTCGAAAGCAGGCCTGGGCCAACTTGGGTCCTCCTTCCAGGTATTTTGGACTTCAACTCCCACAATTCCTGGCCTCGGGGCCTTTCCTTTCCCCCTTCAGCCGCTTAAGCACCGTGAACATGTCCAAGAGCCCTGCCAATGTCCTCCACGAACACCATCCTGTCCATCACCCAAGTAAAGGCTTTCATTTGGGGACAATTTCATCCTAGATTTCCTGTTCTTCCTCCACCATAGACACCCCGGTTATAGAAAGTGCCGTAAACATGACCCATGAGCCCTGCCAATGTCCTCCACGAACACCATCCTGTCCCTCACCCAAGGGGAAGCTTTCATTTGGGGACAATTTCATCATAGATTTCCTGTTTTTCCTCCACCACAGATACCCCAGTTATAGATAGCGCCCTGCCAATGTCCTCCACAAACCCCATCCTGCCCATCACCCAAGTAAAGGCTTTCATTTGGGCACAGTTTCATCCTAGATTTCCTGTTTTTCCTCCACCACAGACACCCCAGTTATAGAGAGAGGCGTAAACATGACCCATGAGCCCTGCCAATGTCCTCCACAAACACCATCCTGTCCACCACCCAAGGAAAGGCTTTCAGATGGAGATAGATTTCCTGTTCTTCCTCCACCACGGACACCCCAGTTATAGAGAGCGGCGTAAACATGACTCATGAGCCCTGCCAATGTCCTCCACAAACACCATCCTGCCCACCACCCAAGGAAAGGCTTTCAGATGGAGATAGATTTCCTGTTCTTCCTCCACCACGGACACCCCAGTTATAGAGAGCGGCGTAAACATGACTCATGAGCCCTGCCAATGTCCTCCACAAACACCATCCTGCCCACCACCCAAGGAAAGGCTTTCATTTGGGCACAGTTTCATCCTAGATTTCCTGTTTTTCCTCCACCACGGACACCCCAGTTATAGAGAGTGGCGTAAACATGACCCATGAGCCCTGCCAATGTCCTCCACGAACACCATCCTACCTACCATCCAAGGGAAGGCTTTCATTTGGGGATAGATTTCCTGTTCTTCCTCCACCACGGACACCCCAGTTATAGAGTGCCATAAACATGACCCATGAGCCCTGCCAATGTCCTCCACGAACACCATCCTGCCCACCACCCAAGGAAAGGCTTTCAGATGGAGACAATTTCATCCTAGATTTCCTGTTTTTCCTCCACCACGGACACCCCAGTTATAGAGAGAGGCGTAATCATGTCCCAAGAGCACTGCCAATGTCCTCCACGAACACCATCCTGCCCACATACAATGGACTGGCTTCCAGGTATGTGTCAAAGGCCTTTCTGGGCTCCTTGTGGCTTGACAAAGTTCAAAAGGGCAAGTGTGTGATATCTCTGCATTGCAAACTGAAGCCACATCCTGTGCCGATGAGGGCTGCTGCTTTCGGAGAGCCGGAAACAAAGGCAGACCCAACGAAAGGTGGCTCGGTGGGAAGCATGCAAGTGTCACCCTGATAGCCCTTGGGTCGATCACGCAGCAAGCAAGGAAATAGCCAGCCATGACAAAACACAGCAGATGACCCCAGATAGGGCTCGCAGAGATGGCCACAACATTTCACAAAACGGCACCACGAAGAAGAAGAATAAACCACAACCAAACACTGCTGCCATGCTCTCCACAATGGCAAATTACACTATGAAACAAAACATGAAAAATGTTCTGTTCCTGGTTTGAAAGTGTTATTTCCTGTTTCATTGTGCGGTCCTGACTTTGAAAGTAGTTTTCCACTCCAGAAACTGCCACAAAGTACCGCATATCCTCGAGTATAAGCTGACCCGGATATAATATACAGTAGAGTCTCACTTATCCAAGCCTCACTTATCCAAGCCTCTGGATTATCCAAGCCATTTTTGTAGTCAATGTTTTCAATACATCGTGATATTTTGGTGCTAAATTCGTAAATACAGTAATTACAACATAACATTGCTGCGTATTGAACTACTTTTTATGTAAATTTGTTGTATAACATGATGTTTTGGTGCTTAATTTGTAAAATCATAATCTAACTTGATGTTTAAAAGGCTTTTCCTTAATCCCTCCTTATTATCCAAGATATTCGGTTATCCAAGCTTCTGCCAGCCCATTTATTAGTCTTCCTGTTTTTAACACTTTATGTTGCATGTGGATTTTTATGACTGTTTTTATTGATGCTGATCTTTTATTGTTGGGATATTTGTTTTATTGTCTTGCTGTTGTTATTATATTGTTGTATCAGACAAGGCCCCATGTAAGCCGCCCCGAGTCCCTTCGGGGAGATGGGGCGGGGTATAAAAATAAAGTTGTTGTTGTTGTTATTATTATTATTAGTGAGACTCTACTGTAATAGATTGGGACTTGATGACGATATTCATTGAAAAACCAGAGCAAAACATACTACCGCAGGAGCAAAGTTTTTGCAATTTAATAAACTTTCCCCATGTTTTGAGATAGAACCAATTTGTGGTTGAGATCCGTGCCTCTCGTTAAAGAGGCTTTGCAATTAGGAAATGATATTTATAACCCTACTAGCTGTGCCCGGCCACGCGTTGCTGTGGCAAAGTGGTGGTGGTATTGGTTAAAAATTGTTGTGTAATTTTTATTTGACGTTATTTGTATTTTTTAATTAATTTTATTGTAAGTTATCTTTTTATTTATTATATTTTATTATTTTCTTGTATTATTTTTAGTTATTTTCTGTTATTATAGTATTTTATTGTATTAATTTTTTCGTGTTTTTTATTATTTTTAGTGTTTTTTATTATTTTTTATTGGGTTGCTAGGAGACCAAGTTGGAGGAGCTTAGCCTTCTAACTGGCAGCAATTGGATAAAAGCAATTATTCCTCTCTCTCTAATTAGGACTTTATTTTTCTTTTCTTTTTGTTGTATCAACCTAGAGGCATGGATGAGGGGTTGTGTTGTCAAATTTCGAGGTTGGGGGGCCTGTAGTTTTGCTGTTTTGTGGGTCGCCGTGATGCCATCACTCTTTTATATTATAACCCTATGTTATCTTCCTGAGGCTGCAAACAATACTCTCCCCCATAAGAACCCTCAAGAGAAGAAGTCCCCTTGATGGGAAGGGCAGAACCGTGCCGCCCGTCAAGAGGCCTTGCAAGTTTCTAGACTGTTGCGAAAAATCCACGAAACCCACTTGACCGCAGGAGACAACGGGACCCAAAGGCGGGCGTTTGTGCCTTCTCCGTGGGAAGCGAAACCTCAAACCACTTTAAAGGGCCTGTCTGTCTCCTTCTGGAGCTGGAAGGCACCCAAGGCTCGCTCGTGAGGAGCCCACTTCTATCACGCCATCCCTCCGACCTAAGGCTATTTTCCTCCCTTATCCCACCCAGGATTGATCAAAGCACTTCCTAAACTGCTTCCCATCCCAGTTCATTCGGATTCAGATCAAGTTTCTGCTTCTCAAGGAGAAAAAATCCATCCTGATTCTAGATATGACTATGAGTGCATCTACACCAGGGGTCCCCAAACTAAGGCCCGGGGGCCGGATGCGGCCCTCCAAGGTCATTGACCTGGCCCCCACCCTCAGTTTTATAATATAATATTTTTATATCAGTTTTAATAATACAATATATTGTATATACATATAATATTGATAATCTTATGTTATCCAATATAATACTAATACCATATAATAATATTAATTATATGTTATATATTACATATTATATAATAGTACTAGCTGTGCCCGGCCACGCATTGCTGTGCCGTTGTCTGGTGGTGTTGGTGAGAAATTGTTGAGGTAGTGGTGATATTGAATGTGTGTTGTATGGTTGTCTTTATGTTTAGTATGCACACTGAAGTGGAATATATGGCAGTGTGGAGTCAAGATAATCCAGTTCAAAGCAGATAATCTAAGATTATAAATGGGTTATATAGCTGTGTAGAAGGGCCTTGAGTCTACACTGCCATATAATCCAGTTAAAATCTGATAATCTGTGGAAGAGGCCTAAGTGAGGCTTAACTGTGCCTGTCCCCTGGGCTGAGGAGGTTGCTAGGAGACCAAGTGGGCAGAGCTTAGCCTTCAAACTGGCAGCAATTGGATAAAAACTATTATTCCTCTCCCTGTAATTAGGACTTTATTTTTTCTTTTCTTTTTGTTGTATCAACCTAGAGCCGTGAATGATGGGTTGTGTTGTCAAATTTCGAGGTTGGCGGGCCTGTAGTTTTGTTGTTTTGTCCGCTGCCCTGATGCCATCACTCTTTTATATATATAGATAGTGGTTTATTTATTTATTTATTTCAATTATTTATACCCCGCCCTTCTCACCCGAGGGGACTCAGGGCGGCTTACAAGTGGCAACTGATGCCGTTACACTGATATACAATAAACTAAAATGATTAAAACAGTTAAAACAATCATAAAGTAGTCATAAAATACAATATACAAAGTTAGGGTATAGTTCAATATAGTAATATATAATGTTAATATTGTGTTATGCTAATAATATAATATATTGTATGTACATGCAGCTGCTCTGAGTCCCCTTCGAGGTGAGAAGGGTGGGATATAAATGTAGTAAATAAATTCAGTAAATAAACAATTAATTTTAGACTTAGGTTCGGCCAAAGTCTGACGTGACTTGAAGGCACACAACAACAACAACAACAACAACAACAACAACAACAACAACAATCCTAATTAACTTGACTATCTCATTGGCCAGTAGCAGGCCCACACTTTCCATTGAAATCCTAATAGGTTTATGTTGGTTAAAATTGTTTTCATTTTTAAATATTGTATTGTTCTTTCGTTGTTGTTGTTGTTGTTGTTTTGCACTACAAATAAGACATGTGCAGTATGCATAGGAATTTGTTTGTATTTTTTTCCAAATGATAATTCGGCCCCTCAACAGTCTGAAGGATTGTGGACTGGCCCTCTGCTTAAAAAGTTTGGGGACCCCTGAACTAGAGTGTTGGGTTGGTTCTCCATCTTTTCCTTGCACAAATCAGTCTCTGTTTGCGCTCTATAAAGTTGGGAGCAACCGTGTTTTCGAAGGCTTTCTTGGCCATGGCTGTGATTTTTCCGGGCTGTGAGTTTTCCCAGGTTCAAATCCCGGGAACGGAATGAGCGCCCGCTGTTAGCCCCAGCTCCTGCCAACCTGATGATGATAATAATAATAACAATAACTTTGTTTATAACCCGCTTCCATCTCCCCGGAGCCCCCGGTGGCACAGCGTGTTAAAGCGCTGAGCTGCTGAACTTGCGGACTGAAAGGTCGCAGGTTCGAATCCAGGGAGCGGGGTGAGCTCCCGCTGTTAGCCCCAGCTCCTGGCAACCTAGCAGTTCGAAAACATGCAAATGTGAGTAGATCAATAGATACCGCTCCGGCGGGAAGGTAACAGCACTCCATGCAGTCACACCGGCCACATCACCTTGGAGGTGTCTACAGTTAACGCCGACTCTTTGGCTTAGAAATGGAGATGAGCACCAACCCCCAGAGTCAGACATGACTGGACTTAACGTCAGGGAAAACCTTTACCTTCACCTATAGTCATGATACAGAAGCATTCTCTCCTGACGTTTTGCCCACATCTATGGTAGGCATCCTCATAGGCTGTGAGGTCTGTTGGAAACTAGGCAAGCGGAGTTTAATAATAACAACAATAATAATAATAACAACAACGCCTTTGAAACCTGTATGAAACTTTTTCACAGGTTCTGTTGTATCCCAGGACAGGAACACTTCTGTACTTAACCACCACACCAGTCTGGTAAAAAATAAAATAAAATAATAATAATAATAATAATAATAACAACAACTACTACTACTACTACTATTACTACTACTTTATTTTTGTACCCCTATGGAATGATGTCCAGAGTGGGAGAAAGAACTCTTGTCTGTTGGAGGCAAGTGTGAATGTTGCAATTGGCCACCTTGGTTAGCATTGAATGGCCTCTCAGCTTCAAAGCCTGGCTGCTTCCTGAGATAAGAGTCTTGATGATCAGCTGTGATGTGAGCCTCGCCGAGTCCCTTCAGGGAGATGGAGGCGGGATATAAAAATAAAGTTGTTGTTGTTGTTGTTACTATTTTATTATGTCACAGCAAACAAGATAGATATGCTGGATTTATTATTATTATTATTATTATTATTATTATTATTATTATTATTATTATTATGCCTGGCTGATTCCTGCCTGATGGAATCTATTTCCAGGCTGTATGGCCATGTTCCAGAAGCATTCTCTCCTGACGTTTCTCCCACATGTGTAGCAGGCATCCTCAGAGTTCGGAGCGATGCTTGTCTTCCTTCCCGTCTGCTTTTTTGGAAAGGATACGGAGCCCAACTTCCCTGGCAAACAGAAAATATTCTCTTGAGCTGTATGTAATTAGAAAAAAACCCACACACACAACCGCACACAACAACCCCAGATTGGCAAGGCACCCCTCCCTCGGTTCCTGCTCGACGATTGGCCTATAATTGCAGGTTTATTGGCTGTGCAGCTATTGTGTAATGACATGTTTGCAAATTAATTTTTATGGCTCCTGCCATTAGCATATTACGGTAGAGGAGGGGCTGGTATTAATTGCCACCGTTGTTAGGGCAATCCTCGCAAATTAAAAACCTATAAAAAGGGTGGCAGTTGACGGCACACGAAAGGGGGGTGGGCAGGTGTGTGGGTGGGAAGGAAACGTGTGCAACTGGCATTCCTTGCTTTAGCATGAGAAGATTCGAACCTGCAACCTCCAGGGTGATCCATTAGTATCCCTATCAAGGGAAAATGGCTCATCGTGCACCTGCTTTGAATACAAATTTCTGTAGGAATTAGGAGAAATTAAGAGAAATTAATGTTAATGCAGAGTGAGAGGAATATTCTAGACAAGAAACAATCAGGGCCAGCTAACACCTCCCAACAAAGGATTCCCCCAGGCAGGAAGCAGCCAGGCATTGAAACTGCAAGGCTATTCAGTGCTAATCAAGCTGGCCAATTGTGTCAAACAGACAAGTGTCCTTTCTCCCACCCAGGACATCATTCCACAGATTTATCAACCCCATTTGCGTATGCTTTTGTCTCCTTATGGAGAGAAAAAGCAGGATATAAAATTGATATGAATAATAACAATAACAACAACAACAATAGCAATAACAATGCGATTCCAGGCTTCAGTAACAGGACTCTGAAAACGAAATGAGCTGCTTTGAGTCCTCTTTGGGGAGATAAAGCAGGTTGTAAATACAGTAGAGTCTCACTTATCCAAGCTAAAAGGGCCGGCAGAAGCTTGGATAAGCGAATATCTTGGATAATAAGGAGGGATTCAGGAAAAGCCTATTAAACATCAAATTAGGTTATGATTTTACAAATTAAGCACCAAAACATCATGTTATACAACAAATTTGACAGAAAAAGTAGTTCAGTGCGCAGTAATGCTATGTAGTAATTACTGTATTTACAAATTTAGCACCAAAATATCACGATATATTGGAAACATTGACTACAAAAATGGCTTGGATAATCCAGAACCTTGGATAAGCGAGGCCTGGATAAGTGAGACTCTACTGTAAATATAATAATCCAACAATAATGTGTCACCGAACTACAAACTCCATGATTCCCAACCACATTAACTCTACAGTGTAGATCAGAGGTCCCCAAACCTTTTAGAAAAAAAAAATACAAACAAATTCCGATGCACACTGCACATGTCTTATTTGTAGTGCAAAAACAACAACAACAACAAAACAACAATGAAAGAACAATACATTATTTAAAAATGAAAACAATTTTAACCAACATACATTTATCAGGATTTCAATGGGAAGTGTGCTCCTGCTTCTGGCCAATGAGATAGTCAAGTTAATTAGGGTTGTTGTTGTTGTTGTTGTTGTGTGCCTTCAAGTCATTTCAGACTTTGGGTGAGCCTAAGTCTAAAATTTATTTATTTATTTATTTATTTATTATTTACTGCATTAATTTACTACATTTGTATCACACCCTTCTCACCCCAAAGGGGACTCAGAGTGGCTTACAAATTATATGTATATACAATATATTATATTATTAGCATAGCACAATATTAGCATTATATATTACTATATTGAACTATGCCACTATACTGTAATATTATTAGTAATATTATATGTAATATAGATTATATAATTAATATTATTATATGGTATTATTATTAGTGTTACAGTAGAGTCTCACTTATCCAACACTCGCTTATCCAACGTTCTGGATTATCCAACGCATTTTTGTAGTCAATGTTTTCAATACATCATGATATTTTGGTGCTAAATTCGTAAATACAGTAATTACTACATAGCATTACTGCGTATTGAACTACTTTTTCTGCCAAATTTGTTGTCTAACATGATGTTTTGGTGCTTAATTTGTAAAATCATAACCTAATTTGATGTTTAATAGGCTTTTCCTTAAAGCCTCCTTATTATCCAACATATTCGCTTATCCAACATTCTGCTGGCCCATTTATGTTGGATAAGTGAGACTCTACTGTATTTTGTATTGTACTATGTGTTTATTTTATGTGTTGTTTTAGGCACCTTGTGCCATATGTAAGCCGCCCTGAGTCCCTTTGGGGAGATGGAGGCAGGGTACAAAAATAAAGTTGTTGTTGTTGTTGTTGTTGTTATTATTATTATTATTAAAAACCCTTGTGCTGGCAGGACTGCTGACCAAAAGGTCGGAGGTTCGAATCCAGGGAGCAGGGTGAGCTCCCTTCTGAAAGCTCCAGCTTCCCATGCAGGGACATGAGAAAACATGAATGAATGGATGGATGGATGGATTCTAATCTTGGACATGCTTAACATTTTATATAATGTGATTTTATTTTGCAATGGTATCTGTTTTATATGAATTGTTGTTTTGTAGATTGTTTTATATGAATTGTTGTTTTGTAGATTGTTTTATATGAATTGTTGTTTTTACATTGTTTTTAGGCATTGAATTTTTGCCTATTTATTGTTAGCCGCTTTGAGTCCCCTTGGGGAGAAAGGCAGGGTAAAAGTGATGTAAATAAATAAAGTGCCCTGGGCAATGTCCTTGCAGACAGCCAATTCTGTCACACCAGAAGCGATTTCCAGTTTCTCAAGTCACTCCTGACATGGAAAAAAATATATCTGAGAGTTGGATTTGGACTCTGGAGACCGGAGTTCGAATCCCCATTCGACCATGGATCTATACCGCATTCGGCCCCTGCTGCGACCCATTTCAGAAAGGCGAGAATGGCACTGAAAAGGTGCTATCACCCAGCCCCAAAGGCTTCTCGCTGAAACTCTTGGGAGGCTGCAATTTGGAGACAAGGGGAGAAAACTTGCATCCGTTGCAAGACGGCGCCAAGCGAGAAGCCCGGAGGGGAGAAGCGAGCATCCGCCTGGAGCGTTCATTAAACCGAAGGTGCTTGGCAAAGATTTCCTGCCGCCACTGACCTTTGATTACATACAATGGAGACATCCGTCAGGATTTGGGAAACCGGACTGAGCGGTCGCCTCGCCCCAAATGCCGCCACTTTGCTCCGGTGTCATCCCATGGGAGGGGAACGGAGAGAGTTATTTATATCAATAGGACACAATGCCCCGGCCCCCTGATCTCCTCGACCCGCTGATGAATAAAACATGGTCCTCATTGCAAGATGATGAGGCCAAGGCCCCTTTGTGCAATGCCTGCTTTTGACGGGCCTCTGGATTCCTCATCCACGAAACCTCACTGGGGTTTGGCCCTTCTCCGAGGAAGTCTTCTACAAACCAGGCTTTGCATCAAGGCAAATGGGACGTCCCCACATCTTGGAATTGCAAGGAACCAAAACAAGTTAGGAAAATTTGCATGGAGTCCAGCTAGCCATGTGCTGGAGAGCGCCTTTGCAATGAATCCTCATCTCCAAACCTGGACACTGCTCACTATAAATCCATTTAAAATCCAGTTTCTGCCTCCTGCAGAATTCTGGGATTTGTAGTTTAACAGCCTCACTAAGCTACAAACCCCACAATTCTGCAGGAGGCAGAAACTAGATTTTAAGTGGACACTAAACTACAAACTCCAGAATTCTGCAGAATGGTTGCAAGGGCAGAAACCAGATTTGGATTTTTTTCTCTAGTAAGTGGTATATGTTGTTGCAAAGGCAGCACATTTCCTCCTTTTAACAATACAAAAAATGTTCCATTATCAGCTTGAAACATACTGGAACAAATGCACAACTGCTCTTGGCCCAAAGCGAAACCTAAGGAGAGTCACCTTGTCCCCATTTTGGTTGCGGAACTGGTGCTGTGCACTTGGTGCGCACCTTTGTCTCGCTCCCTTCGTTCATTCCCAGCCCAAAGGTGAGGCGCACAGACACTCCACACAATACCAGAACGTAAGAGGAAACAAATGTGCGCGGAGGGGAGGGAGCAGAGATGAATGCTCTCCGCGCTTTGTGTGCGTCCTGTGCACAAAGCTGGATCCGTTCACCAGCTGCTGCTGCAAAGAAGAAGAGGAAGGAGGAGGAGGGGGAATCACAGCCGTTCTGTGCCCACGTCCAGGGCTGCCTCCTCTTTGCTTAATCGCCCGTTGCGGAGCAGAGAAAAGCATTTCAGGAGGAGAGCATCCCCCGCCTCCGCTGCCCCGGGGCCTCTGCCACCAGGTACTTCTTTATGGGAGATAAACTTCTATGAGCAGAAGCAGAATGGCCATAAAACCCAGCCTCCCTCCAACTCATGCAATCAGGCATGCGGCCCAGCAGCTGCAAGCAAATACAAATACATGTATGCGCCGAATTAAGCAATTACAAATGCATTGTTTTCTGTGGCGAATGAGCAGGGAAGGAAGTCATCTTCACCAAAATACACCTCTCTCCACTCTTTTCCTTGGACCCGACTCCCAGAATGAATATGATCCACCCCTAAACTTGATGTGTCTCTATCCGTGCCTTCACATCAACTGTCCAATGTATGGTGTGTTTTTTTTCACTTGAGAACATCCTGCAAGTCGCTTCTGGTGTGAGAGAATTGGCCGTCTACAGAGACGTTGCCCAAGGGACATTGCCTGGCTGTGTTGCCATCCTGCTGGGAGGCTTCTCTCATGTCCCTGCAAGCTAGAGCTGACAGGCAGAGCTCACCCCATCTCAGGAGCAACTTGAGAACATACTACAAGTCGCTTCTGGTGTGAGAGACTTGGTCATCTACAGAGATGTTGCCCAAGGGACATTGCCCAGCTGTGTTACCATCTTGCTGGGAGGCTTCTCTCATGTTTCCACAAGCTAGAGCTGACAGGCAGAGCTCACCCCATCTCAGAAGCAACTTGAGAACATACTGCAAGTCGCTTCTGGTGTGAGAGAATTGGCCATCTACAGAGACGTTGCCCAAGGGACATTGCCCGGAGGTGTTGCCATCCTGCTGGGAGGCTTCTCTCATGTTCCCACAAGCTAGAGCTGGCAGATGGGAGCTCACCCCATCTCGTACACCCAACCTTTAGGTCACCAGTCCAGCCGGAACAAGGGTTTAACCCATTACACCTCCACAGCTCCAAAGTATGGTGAACCCCATACATTTCACAGGAAGAAGCAACACTCTGAAAACAGAAGAATTCTAGACAGGAATCAATCGGGGCAGCTAATGACTCTGAACTAATGATTCCTCCAAGCCAGGAGGTGAAGCTTGGAAGGCCATTTAATGCTAATCAAGGTGATTAATTGCAACATTCTATTTTTATTTCTGAAATTTACTGCTCTTGGCTTATACTGGAGTCAATGTTTTCCCAGTTTTTTTGTGGTAAAATTAGGTGTCTCGGCTTATATTCGGGTCGGCTTATACTCGAGTATATCAAGGTTGGATCTCCAATGCAAAAGGAAGGGGCTGCTTGTGTTCCTGGGGGATGTATCGATCCCCCCGCCCACCCTCTCTCTCTCTCTCTCGCCTTCATCTCCTCCTCGCTCGTCTGCAACCATTTCTCCCCGATTAGAGGGGTTATTAACGAGGGCTCTGATCTGCCGGCTGCCTTGCTCCGGTGAATTGCGGAAAGTTCAAGTAGCAATTTTCCATTTGCACTTCAAATGTTAATGAATGTTCCTGTCTCGGGTGGAGATCCGCCGCGATAATCGGTGCAGCTCGGGTCAGCGGTGGCAAATGCGGAAGGCGGAAGGAGAGGAGAATGCTTCCCATCCGCCCCTCTTCTTTTCGGATTTCTCTTGGGAATACTACAACGATCATTGCCCCCAACAATACCCGAGCTCCCATTGGCTGCAAAGGGCAGGAACGACAAATCAGAAAACGCTGAATTCTTCTTCCAATATCCCTTGAGCGAGTGTTTCTCAATCTGGGGGTCGGGACCCCTGTGAGGGGTTGCGAGGGGGTCGGCAAAGAAATGGAAAAATAACCCGAGTAAAATTTGACTTGAAACCAAGTAAAATTTGACTTGGAACTTCCTATTAGGAATGACGGATTTTCAGACTGATCTAAATACAGATAAGCCTTTCACATACTGTATATAGTCAAGCCTCCAGGTGTTTTGGACTTCAACTCCCAGAAATCCCAGCCAGTTGACCACCAGTTAGGAAGTGTGGGAGATGAAGTTGAAGATTGGGAACGACTGGTTTATAAGATCAAATCAAAATATTGGGACACAAAGCTCCAAACAACTTGGAACCAGCATCTCTGAAACATGACCTTAAGAACATGCCCAAACTTTGGAAGCTGTCTTCCAAGTCCCATCATCCTGAGAGGCTAAGTACTGTATATACTCGTGTATAAGCCTAGTTTTTCAGCCCATTTTTTAAGACCGAAAAAGCCCCCCTCGGCTTATACTCGGGTGAAGGTCCTATACATTATATTACTGTATATACTCGAGTATAAGCCTAGTTTTTCAGCCCTTTTTTTAAGACTGAAAAAGCCCCCCTCGGCTTATACTTGGGTGAGGGTCCTGGTTGGCTTATATTTGGGTCAGCTTATACTTGAGAATATATGGTACATTTATTATTTTTCTCTATTATTGGTATTACAGTAGAGTCTCACTTATCTAACATAAACGGGCCGGCAGAAGCTTGGATAAGCGAATATCTTGGATAATAAGGAGGGATTAAGGAAAAGCCTATTAAATATGAAATTAGGTTATGATTTTACAAATTAAGCACCAAAACATCATGTTATACAACAAATTTGAGGAAAAAAGTAGTTCAATACGCAGTAATGTTATGTTGTAATTACTGTATTTACGAATTTAGCACCAAAATATCACGATGTACTGAAAACATTGACTACAAAAATGGCTTGGATAATCCAGAATCTTGGATAAGCGAGGCTTGGATTAGTGAGACTCTACTATATTTTTAAAAGCATAGATAAAAATGAAAGAAATAAGACCATCCGCCTGAGTTGGTCCCTCGGGTGCCCATCATCCACGCTCCGTGGATCCTCTCACTTTGGAAGCCATCCACGGGGCTCCACGCTGCGCACTCAAGTGGGTGTTTTCCCTTCTTCTTCTTCTTCTTCTTTTTAAAAAACCGATATAACAGTAGCAATTACATCAGTGGCGCCCTCGGAGAGCATTTGCCTGGAAGCCGCTTTGCTTGGGCCCAGGGATTAGCAGCCCTGAATTATTCAGAGGGTGTGTTCAGTGTGCGCGAGTTGCAAGAACCGAGGCTGCGAGGGAAGAGCTCGCGGGGTGCGTGGGAATGCCCGTGTTTATGTGCACTGCAGATCCCATTGTGCCTCTGCCTGGCGCTGCTTCGGTCTCCCAAAAAGCCGGTAGCTCCATAGAATACAGTAGACCAGGGGTCCCCAAACTTTTTAAGCCGAGGGCCAGTCCACAATCCTTCAGACTGTTGAGGGGCCGGATGATCATTTGAAAAAAAATACAAACAAATTTCGATGCACACTGCATATGTCTTATTTGTAGTGCAAAAACAACAACAACAACAAGAACAATAACAATGAAAGAACAATACAATATTTTAAAATAAAAACAATTTTAACCAACATACATTTATCAGGATTTCAATGGGAAGTGTGGTCCTGCTTCTGGCCAATGAGATAGTCAAGTTAATTAGGGTTGTTGTTGTTGTTGTTGTTGTGTGCCTTTAAGTCATTTCAGACTTTGGGCGAGCCTAAGTCTAAAATTTATTTATTTATTATTTACTGCATTTATTTACTACATTTGTATCACACCCTTCTCACCCCAAAGGGGACTCAGAGTGGCTTACAAATTATATGTACATACAATATATTATATTATTAGCATAGCACAATATTAGCATTATATATTACTATATTGAACTATACCACTATGCCGTAATATTATTAATAATATTATATGTAATATAGAATATATAATTAATATTATTATATGGTATTATTATTAGTGTTATATTGTATTACATTATAATATTATTATCAATATTATATGTATATACAATATATTATATTATAAAACTGAGGGCGGGGGCCAGGTAAATGACCTCGGAGGGCCGCATCCGGCCCCCAGGCCTTAGTTTGGGGACCCCTGCAGTAGACTCTTGGAGATGCTTTATTGCAGGAGTCCCCAAACTAAGGCACATAGGCCCAATACAGCCCTCCAAAGTCATTCACCTGGCCCCTGTCCTAAATTTTAGAGGTCACTTTCCTTACTTATGGTCTTATGAGACCGTCTAGATGATCTTTGGAGGTCCCTTTCCTTACCTATGGTCTTATGAGACCATCTAGATGGTTTTTGGAGGTCACTTTCCTTACTTATGGTCTTATGAGACCGTCTAGATGATCTTTGGAGGTCCCTTTCCTTACCTATGGTCTTATGAGACCATCTAGATGGTTTTTGGAGGTCACTTTCCTTACCTATGGTCTTATGAGATCATCTAGATGGTTTTTGGAGGTCACTTTCCTTACCTATGGTCCCATGAGACCATCTAGACAGCCTTTGAGGGTCCCTTTCCTTACCTATGGTCTTATGAAATAGTCTAAATGGCTGTTGGAGGTCCCTTTCCTGACCTATGGTTGTATGAGATCGTCTAGATGGTCTTTGAAGGTCTCTTTGTTTAGCTATGGCCTTATGAGACCATCTAGATAGTCTTTGGAGGTCTCTTTCCTTACCTATGGTCCCATGAGACCATCTAGATGGCCTTTGAGGGTCCCTTTCCTTACCTATGGTCTTATGAGATGTTCTAGATGGCCTTTGGGGGCACCTTTCCTTACCTATGGTCTTATGAAACCATCTAGATGGTCTTTGAGGGTCCCTTCCCTTATCTATGGTCTTCTGATGGCCTGATGAGATCATCTAGATAGCCTTTGAGGGACCCTTTCCTTACCGATGGTCTTATGAGACCATCTAGATGGTCTTTGGAGGTCTCTTTGCTTACCTATGGTCTTATGAGATCGTCTAGATCAGGGATCCCCTAACTAAGGCCCTCCAAGGTCATTGACCTGGTCCCTGTCCTAAACTTTAGCCTTAGGGTCGACCTAACATGACAAACTAAGTACTGATGGAGTTTCAGGGGGTTAACGTGGCATGATGTGAGTTGTAGTTCACCCACACCCTTATGCATTTTTGTAAAATTGATTTAAAAAATGGCTTTTTCAAATAACCCTGGCATGCCGAAATGTCCAGTGCGACTCTAACAGGACCATTTCCGATCCGCTCCTTCTTTTGCGACCACCCAATTCTTGGCCACTCATTGATTCTTAACCAACCGGTTTGCTTTCCAAGAGATGACCGGTCTGTTCTGGGCAGCATACAAAACACACGAGCCAAACCGGGCCAACGCCGTTCCAGTGATGAATTAGAAGCTCCCAAGTTGTGAGACGGGTTCATCTATTTCATTAAGTAGACGCTAAATTAAGTTAACGGCTGCCGTGCCAAAAGCCGGAGAGGCGAGAATACGTGATTGGGTGCTTTTTAAAAGAGCGAGAGTGGAACCAACTCACAACAGAAATGATGGGCCTCTTGAGTGTCTATCAACATCTGGAAGGCCGCAGGTTGTCCACTTTTGCCCAAACATCTCTCTGGCTTTGGCGTTATCCGAGAAGACATCGGACGCACCCATGTTTTGATCCCATGCAATAAACTCCCAAACTGTATCTAAGCAAATTGCTATGACTTCATTATTTGCTTTACGGTGACTCCATCCTGAATAAACTTGACAGTGGTTCCCAACCTTTGGGCCTCCAGGCGTTTTGGACTTCAACTCCCAGAAATCCCAGCCAGTTGACCATCAGTTAGGAAGTGTGGGAGATGAAGTTGAAGATTGGGAACGACTGGTTTATAAGATCAAATCAAAATATTGGGACACAAAGCTCCAAACAACTTGGAACCAGCATCTCTGAAACATGACCTTAAGAACATGCCCAAACTTTGGAAGCTGTCTTCCAAGTCCCATCATCCTGAGAGGCTAAGTACTGTATATACTCGAGTATAAGCCTAGTTTTTCAGCCCTTTTTTTTAAGACCGAAAAAGCCCCCCTCGGCTTATACTCGGGTGAAGGTCCTATACATTATATTACTGTATATACTCGAGTATAAGCCTAGTTTTTCAGCCCTTTTTTAAGACCGAAAAAGCCCCCCTCAGCTTATACTCGGGTGAAGGTCCTGGTTGGCTTATATTCGGGTCAGCTTATACTCGAGAATATATGGTACATTTATTATTTTTCTCTATTATTATTGGTATTATTACATCTATTATTTTTCTCTATTATTGTTGCTACTATTACATTTAGTTTACTCTATTTTTATTATTATTATTAATACATTTATTATTTCACTCTGATATTATTATATTTATTATTTTACTTTATTTATTACTATATGTATTATTTTCCTGTAATAATAATAATAATAATAATAATAATTATTATTATTATTATTATTATTATTATTATTATTATTTTATTGTATGACACAGCAAACAAGATAGATATGCTGGATTTCATATCACAAAATCACAAGTCGAACACTTCCCAAGCGTTTAGGACTGTGTGATGTATTTTCGGATGATGCCGCAGATCCCAGTCGGGTGGCCTTTTGCAGTTGGCAGATCGTAATTTTGTCAATGTCTATTGTTTCCAAATGCCGGCTGAGATCTTTTGGCATGGCACCCAGTGTGATGATGATGATGATGATGATTATTATTATTATTACATGTATTATTTTACTCTATTATTATTAAAAGGATACATAAGCACATTTACATTGATGAAGATGAGAATAATGATTTGATCAGAGTTGGACAGTCTTATCTTAAATTAGAGCTTTATGTAAATATTCAAAAACATTTAACCTACTGATGCCTCAATTAATGTAATTTTATTGGTAGAGTCTCACTTATCCAACACTCGCTTATCCAACGTTCTAGATTATCCAACGCATTTTTGTAGTCAATGTTTTCTATACATTGTGATATTTTGGTGCTAAATTCGTAATTACAGTAACTAATTACAACATAACCTTACTGCGTATTCAACTACTTTTTCTGTCCAATTTGTTGTATAACATGATGTTTTGGTGCTTAATTTGTAAAATCATAACCTAATTCGATGTTTAATAGGCTTTTCCTTAATCCCTCCTTATTATCCAACACATTCGCTTATCTAACATTCTGCCAGCCCGTTTATGTTGGATAAGTGAGACTCTACTGTATATGGTGCATTAATTAGTACAGTTTGATTCCAGTTGACTTTCCATACCCTGTTTCCCCGAAAATAAGACATCCCCAGAAAATAAGACCTAGTAGAGGTTTTACTGAATTGCTAAATATAAGGCCTCCCCCGAAAGTAAGACCTAACCAAGTTTTTGTTTGGAAGCCTGCCCGTCAAAGAGAACACCAGAGCGTGCAGGATTGGTTAATGTATGTACCATAGCGTGTTGTACATGGAAATAATGGTAGTAACAAGAAATTCTTGATAGGATTCACAGTTTGTCTGATTATGCTGGTTTGTGATGACAACTACTGTACAATGTTCAATTTTTTGTTCAACAAAATATGTGAATTCTTCTTCATGGAAAAATAAGACATCCCCTGAAAATAAGACCTAGCGCATCTTTGGGAGCAAAAATTAATATAAGACACTGTCTTATTTTTGGGGAAACACGGTAGCTTAGTGGTGTATTTCTACAAGGTTCTTCATCTTCTCCGACAAAGAGTGTCAATGCCACCAACCAAACTATAGCTTCCAAGATGCCATGGCATTGTGTTAATTCTGATTGTGTTAATTCTGCAATGTAAATATATACTCATCGCCTATGACGCCAGGTATGTGTTACAATGTTCAATTTTTTGTTCAACAATACATGTGAATTCTTCTTCATGGAAAAATAAGACATCCCCTGAAAATAAGACCTAGCGCATCTTTGGGAGCAAAAATTAATATAAGACACTGTCTTATTTTTGGGGAAACACGGTAGCTTAGTGGTGTATTTCTACAAGGTTCTTCATCTTCTCCGACAAAGAGTGTCAATGCCACCAACCAAACTATAGCTTCCAAGATGCCATGGCATTGTGTTAATTCTGATTGTGTTAATTCTGCAATGTAAATATATACTCATCGCCTATGACGCCAGGTATGTGTTGGTGGCCTCCCACCCAGGTCCTAACCAGGATGGATTGCTTTGCTTCCAAGATCAGATACACCTTGGAACAAAACAAGGGTGGGGTGCATCATTGATATTTTTGGAGCCATGGCCTGGTGACACATGCTTCCTCGCGCCGGGCTTTTGCACGCAGCCGTTGGCGCAACGCGGGCAAGGGCTTGCATCAGCCCAACCGGAGCCCACAAGCCAAGGCCGGCCTTCTTGGCAGCTCCTCTTCCCCGGCTTAGAGAGCTGCGGTTTTCCTTGGGGAGGTGGATTTGTGTTTACACGGCTGGAGTTGTGTTTCCAGCCCACACCTGTGTGTGCCTATGTGTGTGGGGAGTGTTGTCGGGGGGGGGGGGGGGGGGGGGGAAGAAAAAAGCAGTTGGCAATTTGCAAGTCAAATCCCAAGCAGCACCTCTCCGGGGCGGCTGTGTTTCCATGGCTCCGGGTGAGACGAGGTCCAGAATGCCGGGAATGCTGAAAGCAATAGTCTTCATCCTCCGAAAGAAAAGGAGATGCGTATCTGAGGCAAGCTGGAGCAGGCAACGCAGTACGTGTTGCAGAAAGGCAGGGAGACCAAAAGGGATTGTTTTAGATCAGGAGAAGAATGGAAGTGTTCTGAAACGTAGCCTGGAGATAACAAAAACTCCCACTTGTTGGCAAGAGCTGCCAAGGGCTTAGTCGGCAATCTGTCTCCTCGGGCCGGCAGCTACCATTCCCGGGCTCGGGTTTGGAGCCATTTCCCCCGTTTCTATCCCATAAATAAATAACACAGGCCATGTTTTATTTACGGCTCCCTGCCCACCCTCTTTTTGGCTCACCAAGGCCCCAAAAGTGCAACGAATGTGTTCAAACAAGGATCGGAACCACATTTTTGCAAGCCGGTTTGGAAGCTCCGCAACCAGATGGAACAATACCATTTTGACTCAACAAGAAGGGAGCCAGGATGACTTCTAAAACTGATTTCCACAAAACAGGGGCTACTGTAGAGGAAGCACTGTCTACACCATTTACCGTATATACTCGAGTATAAGCCGACCCGAATATTTATTTATTTATTTATTTATTTACAGCATTTATATTCCGCCCTTCTTTCTCACCCCGAAGGGGACTCAG
Organism: Anolis carolinensis; assembly: GCF_035594765.1. Classification (NCBI taxonomy): domain Eukaryota; kingdom Metazoa; phylum Chordata; class Lepidosauria; order Squamata; family Anolidae; genus Anolis; species Anolis carolinensis. The sequence continues at coordinate 2,175,161 of NW_026943820.1, forward strand.
GGCGGATCACATTACACATATAGGCAAACATTCAATGCCTTTTAACATAGAACAAAGACAAACAAACATAGGCTCCGAGCCAGGCCTCAAACTCATGACCTCCTGGTCAGAGTGATTCATTGCAGTGATTCATTGCAGCTGCTCTCCAGCCTGCGCCACACCCCGAGGCATCTAATTTTACTACAAAAAAACCTGGGAAATCATTGACCCAAGTATAAGCCGAGGGTGGGAAATTTCAGAAATAAAAACAGATGCAGTAGAGTCTCACTTATCCAACATAAACGATAACTCTGGCTTGAAACATGGTCACATGGTTTTATTTGTTTTAATTTGATTTGATATTGGCTTTTATTTCTGTTTTTTGTTTGATTTTTCTACTTGTTGTATTATATATGGCACTAGCTGTGCCCAGCCACGCGTTGCTGTGGTGAAGTATGGTGGTATGGGAAATAAAGTACTGAGGAATTGGTGGTAGTTAAGGTAAAGGGTAAAGGTGTGGAGTCCAGATAATCCAGTTAAAGCAGATAATATAAGATTATAAATGGGTTATATAGCTGTGTGGAAAGGCCTTGAGTCTACACTGCCATCTAATCCAGTTAAAATCTGATAATCTGTATTTTATAGACAGTGTGGAAGAGGCCTAAGTGAGGCCTAACTCTGCCTGTCCCCTGGGTGAGTGGGTTGCTAGGAGACCAAGTGGGCAGAGCTTAGCCTTCTAACTGGCAGCAATTGGATAAAAACAATTATTCCTCTCCCTCTAATTAGGACTTTATTTTTCTTTTCTTTTTGTTGTACCAACCTAGAGGTGTGGATGATGGGTTGTGTTGTCAGTTTTCAAGGTTGTAGGGTGTTTAGTTTTGTTGTTTTGGCGGTCGCCAGGATTCCATCACTCTTTTATATATATAGATTTAATTCTGCCTTTATGTAAGACCGCTCTGGGTCCCCCTGGGGAAAAGAGCGGTATATAAATCAAATAAATAAATTATTATTATTATTATTATTATTATTATTATTATTATTATTATTATTAAAAGCAGATCTTGTGAATTATCTGCCTTGTTATTCTGGGTTACATGGCTGTGTGGAAGGGCCCTGAGACTTCCTTGCCTAAGAAAACATTATGAAGTCCATGGGGTTTCCATACGTTGACATGCAATTCGAAGGCATCCACATTCTGCTAAAAGAACCTAAATGAACTGCATCTCATCTGATATTGGAAACTAATCAAGGTCAACCCTAATTAGTATTTGGGAGGGAGGACACCAAGGAATTCTGGATTCCATAGGCTATATTTCAGAGGAAGGGAGTGTCAAAAACCACACCTTGAGTCTTTCTTGGCTAAGGAACACCTATTGCATTGATGGAGTCACCTAAGTCAACATGAAGGTTCGTAATATACACACAAGATCTGATCTTGGACCCTATTCTCCAAATGCTGCAGACTAGAACTTCCAGCATGAGAAAACGTGCTATTTTGGACTGTTACTCCCAGAATGTTGGGAATGGCAATCCAAAAAGAAGGCCCAGAAGGTCTGCCAAGGAATCCCAGGTGCTGGAGGCTCCACTCCACCTCTGAGTCTTCCTTGCTCAAGAAAACCCAATGGAATTTATGGGCTTTCCACAAGTTTACAAGCCGCCCGAAGGCACAGATACACTGGGCCTCTGCCTACTTTCCAGATCATGGAAACTTAAGGTGGAGTGTCTGAAAACCAAGAGAATCCCTGTGGAATTTCTCCTTAAACCTCTATTAAATAATTCCAGAAGGGCAACAAATTAAGCAAAATCAACAAGGTCGACCAGGTTTACCTGGCAGCGCAATCCACTAAAACAACAGCAAAGTTGAGCGTGCTTAAACCCGGGTGGTTTTAATTGGCTTAAGTGCACTTGTTGGAGCCAACTTCAAAACTGATGAGGGCCATTTTTTAAATATAATGATAATAATAAATCCACAAAGCTGCAAATTAGGGATGCAAAATAGCTGATTACCTATTTTGGTTGTGGTACATCACCATATGGAAGGAACACAAATGATTACGGATAGCTATTCCTTTCTGACCACGAGTAGTAAATAGTAAGCTATGTGGCATACCTACTCAAGGTCTTGGAGGAAAATAAGAAGCCCTGTAGCTGCAAATTATTGGAAGAGAATTGGTGATGGAGAGACGAAAAAAAAGCGGATAATGAACAGTTGAATATTTGGGTTGTTGAGCATTTCCTGGGCTGTATGACACAGAGTATTTTCTATCTCCAAAATCAGAATATTTGGGTTGTTGTGCATTTTTTGGGCTGTATGACACAGAATATTTTCCGTGTCCAAAATCAGTATATTTGGGTTGTTGTGCATTTTCTGGGCTGTATGACACAGAATATTTTCCGTGTCCAAAATCAGAATATTTGGGTTGTTGTGCATTTTCTGGGCTGTATGACACAGAATATTTTCCGTGTCCAAAATCAGAATATTTGGGTCATTGTGCATTTTCTGGGCTGTATGGCACAGAATATTTTTGGTGTCCAAAATAAGTATATTTGGGTTGTACGTTTTCTGGGCTGTATGGAACAGAATGTTTTCCGTGTCCAAAATCAAGCAACGTGTTGTTTTTCCCTTTCCTTTTTATACACATACTATTAGGTTTCCTAATTGCACACCTCATGGCGAGTGGAAGGAGACGAAGCTTTCTGAGCTTTGAAGCGAAAGGGAAGGTAAAGTCAGTCGTGTAAAAGGACAAGAAAGAGGAAAAAGGCGCCATGCCGACAGCTCGGTTTCCAAACATGAATGCAACCTGAACATCCTTTTAAAACCCTGCTTTTGTGGCAATCCAACCTGCAAACACCTGAACATGAGTGTGCCCCCAAGGCTTTCTGCTTGCACACACAAAAAACCCGGCGGCACGGCGTATGGAAGACATCAACCGGTTGGAAAGTGGCACAAAGACCCCCCTCTTCGCCTCCCCGCCCGGCGCACGGCTGGCAGAGCATCTGCCCTGAGGGCTTTGCATCAGCGCAGTTACATCAATACACCGGAGTCAACAAAAAGTGACAGCGGATTGTTGTAACTCAACAGCCGCACCTGGCTGCCTGCTTCCCGGCTCTGTTGTCAGCGACAAAGGAGAGACAAGGGGCACCGCCTGAATCAATGGCTGAGCCACCTCTGCCGAGACAAAAGGGCAAGGCAGAGCCAGCCTCCGGCATCCAGCTGGCACCCGGCTCCTAGGTAACAAAGGCGCCTGCCATCCGGGGCTCGGCACCATAATCGCTGTCAGCCAAACGGTCACGGAGGTGCCGCCGCCGCAGCCGCCGCAGCCGCCTCATTGTCGGGAGGGAGCCGCTTATCTACAGTATCTCCTTGCACAACCACCGGGAAGGCCTGCTGGTTCTTCCAGCTGTTCCTTTCTCCATAGGTGGACCGAGGAGAAAATACCAGGCTGGGTTGTTGTATGTGTGTCCAATTCTGGGCACCACAGTTGAAGGGAGATGTTGACAAGCTGGGAAGCGTCCAGAGGAAGGCAACTAAAATGATCAAAGGTCTGGAGAACAAGCCCTATGAGGAGCGGCTGAAAGAGCTGGGCATGTTTAGCCTGCAGAAGAGAAGGCTGAGAGGAGACATGATAGCCATGTACAAATACGTGAAGGGAAGTCATAGGGAGGAGGGAACAAGCTTGTTTTCTGCTGCCCTGGAGACTAGGATGCAATGGAACAATGACGTCAAACTACAGGACAGAAAAGAGATTCCACCTGAACATTAAGAAGAACTTACTCATTGTGAGAGAGAGCTGTTCAGCAGTGGAACTCTCTGCCTCGGACTGTGGTGGAGGCTCCTTCTTTGGAGGCTTTTAAGCAGAGGCTGGATGGCCATCTGTCGGGGGTGCTTTGAACACAATTTCCTGCTTCTTGGCACGGGGTTGGACTGGATGGCCCATGAGGTCTCTTCCAACTCTACGATTCTATGATTCTATGTTTTACAGGCTGTCTGGCCATGTTCCAGAAGCATTCTTTCCTGACGTTTCACCCACATCTATGGCAGTCATCTTCAGAGGTTGCGAGGTATGGAGAGGTTGTGAGGTCGGCGAAACGCCAGGAGAGAATAGTTCTGCAACATAGCCATACAGCCCGGAAAACATACAACAACCTTGTGATCCCGGCCATGAAATCCTTCGAGAACAAATATCAGGCTATTGAAACAAGACAAAAGGGAGAAGTCAGCCATAGCAGAGCACTTGAGGAACCAACCTGGACACAGCGTATTATTGAAGAACACAGAAATGCTGGACCACTCTCACAACCACCACATCAGACGACACAGAGAAGACACTGAAATCCACAAGCATGGGGACAATGTCAACAGAAAGGAAAATGTTAAATTGCCTCTGTGTCTGTCTATATATGTCGTATGTCTAATGGCACTGAATATTTGCCATGTATATGTGCATTGTGATCTGCCCTGAGAAGGGTGGAATATAAATACTGCAAATAAATAAATACACACATAAATGTATGCTGCAAACCGCTTTGGGTCCCCTGGGAGAGTAAGGCGGTATATAAATGATGTAAATAAATACAGTAGAGTCTCACTTATCCAACATAAATGGGCCGGCAGAACGTTGGATAAGCGAATATGTTGGATAATAAGGAGAGATTAAGAAAAAGCCTATTAAACATCAAAATAGATTATGATTTTACAAATTAAGCACCAAAACATCATGTTATACAACAAATTTTGACAGAAAAAGTAGTTCATTACACATTAATGCTATGTAGTAATTAATAATAATAATAATAAAATTTTATTTATACCCCGCCACCATCTCCCCAACGGGGACTCGGGGCGGCTAACATGGGGCCACGCCCAGAACAATACAATAATCCAGATTATATACTGAGTTTGGGTTTTTCGAGTTCTTTTTGGACGTTGTTACTTCACACTGAAGAGAAAGTGTTTTACTGTATTTACGAATTTAATTTAGCACCAAAATATCACAATGCATTGAAAACATTGACTACAAAAAAAATGCGTTGGATAATACAGAACGTTGGATAAGTGAGTGTTGGATAAGTGAGACTCTACTGTACATAAATAAATAAATAAAACTGAAGCGCCGTCCGTCCCCCCCCGTCACCTTTGCCCCCTTGACTCCCTACATATTTGACCCGCTTTCCCTTCCTTTTGGTGGTGATCATGTTTCCCATTCGGGGTCCAGTTTTGGGTCAAACCAGGGCTCGTTCCGCTCCATCCCACCCACCCCGGGACCCCCAAAACGGTCCCGATGGACACGCTGCAAACGCAAGGTGGGAAACGCGATAAGAGCTTTCTGCGAGGGGCCGATAAATATCCCCGGCGGCAACAGTGAGGAGATGAATCCAACCAGAAGCTAATCGTGTCTGTCAGCGGAGTCGGGGCCGGGCGAATACGTTCCCGATGGGAAGCGACAGGGCAACTGAGCCGAAAGTGACAGGCCAGCCACAAAGAGCGTGTCCCCTGTAAGTGACGATAAATTGCAGGCAGGAAGGGAAGGAGAACAAGCCCAGAAAGACTGGCGCATGTGTGTGCGCGCATGTGTGGGGATAGCGATGGTGGTGGCGGCGGTGGCACAGAAGGGAGGGCTGGAGTGTGAAGAGCGGAGCTAAATCAGTTGTTTAGCCTACCTACCACATGCTGACAGGGCAAATGTGAAGGCTTTTATAGCTGCCTCGGTTTTCATTTGCAGTTATTCATAGCAGGGCCAGCCTGCTTTATCTCACTTACATTATGTGCAACCACAACGCGAGGCCCTTGCACCGCAACCGTGCTCCCCATGCGCCCTGGGAAGCGGGAGGCGAAAAAGAGAGAGAGAGATATTAATGTGCTAACGTCACCCTGCCAAAAGCCAGGAGGAAAGGATGCGGTCTTTGCCCCGAGTGAAAAATCACCAAGAAGAGGAAAGGGAAGCTTGGTGGCTCAAGATCTCATGCGCCTCTGCCTTTCAATGTGTGCATACAAGGCACAAGTGGGGGCATTGCTTGCATTGTTGCGCTCCCTTCTCCACAAAGGAAACCCAAATGGACAGGATGTATGGGACTAGATCGGTTTGCCAGGAAGGGGATGAAACCCTGCTCTCGTAAGATAGGAAAAGCCGCAAAAGCCTTGCCTCAACGGGAGAGGGAAGAAGATAAGGCAGGAAGGAACTGGCCAAACCACCTCTGAGAACTCCTTGCTTAAGAAAACCCTACAAAACGAATGAAACCATCATAAAGTGAGCTGAAGGCATGCATACACAAGAAAACCATGAAGGCACCGTCTGATCTTGGCAACTAAGCAAGGTCAACATAGGTTAGGAATTGGGTGGGAGACCAACAAGAGACAATCAACAACAACAAATGGATTCCTTGCCACAAAAAAACCCCATGAAATGCATGATGTCTCCATGTTGACAGGTGACTTTAAGCCACATGTATGTATATATAGGTGGCTTCAAGTCATTTGTCGACTTGTGCATTCTCTCCTGATGTTTCGCCCACATCTGTGGCAAGCATCCTCACAGGTTGTGAGGTCTGTTGGAATCTAGGCAAGTGGGGTGTGTGTGTGTGTGTGTGTGTGTGTGTGTGTATGTGTGTGTGTGTGTGTGTGTGTGTGTGTGTGTATGTATGTATATATATATATATATATATATATATATATATATCTGTCTCTGTCTCTGTCTCTGTCTCTCTCTCTCTCTCTCTCTCTCTCTCTCTCTCTCTCTCTCTCTCTCTCTCTCTCTTCAGAAATTGTCCACCATAAACATGACAGGGCATAGACCTTTCTTCTTCTTGGAAAGACATCTTCTAATATATATTTTATATAAATATATATATATTTATATTTTTTCATGCCCTTATTGGAAGACACAAGGCTTGGCGAGCTGGACCCCTTGAACGGCTAACCCGCATCTATCTCCTTCCTTAATGGGCTCCGCGCAAGGAGCCCTTAATTCACCGCCGGCCTATAATTGATGTTTATAGAAAGTAGCTCTTACGGTTCCTCAGAGCTGGAGATGAAAGCAATCAGTCAGTTATTTGCCTCTGAAAAAAAAAAAATAGGCGCAGGAGGGATGAGGAGGAGAGAGTGGGAGCAAGCGAGAGAGAGGCGGAGGGACAGGTTTGCAAACACACACGTATTTGTATATTTTAGAAATATACTCATTTCTCTCCTGGTAAACAAAGCAGGTAACAAACAGATCAACAAGATGGGGCTCTGAACCAAAACAATCAGCAAGCCTGGGCTAAGAACCGAAACAAGCAGCCGAGGATGCCCATCTCGATGCAATCACAAAAATAAAAAGATTGCTCCGAGGATGGATACAAAACGGGAAAGTGTTCTCCCCATTTTTCTCCCCAATTTCATTATAATCCCCCCACTTTGAAGCTTGTTAACTCAGCATCAGGGAGGGAATGTCAACCCCGAGTCCTCCAACAAGAGGGGTGATTTAATCGGTGTCACAGCAAGTCTGCGCCGCACTAGTTTTGCATTTAACGTGTGCCAAAATCCCCATGGAGACAGGCTAACAGGGCAGCGCTCGGCTTGCTGGAAGTGTCGGCAAACGTCTACTGGAGGGGGAGAAGCTGCCATTTAATGTCACTGTTCACCCCCCAATGAGGACAAAATACACACCTGAGGACGGCTTTGGGCGATAGACCTTTTTTCCCACCTCCGAAAGGCAAAATAATGGAAGGAACGGGATCCTAATAAACGGTCACACATTCAGGCAGGTCCAAGAATGGCTCCATTCTTGAGCAATCTTGGCAATGTTATCGTTTCAAACCAAATCTCTCCGTGCACACAGATGGTGTCCAGGGGATTTTGGGAGTTGCAATCCAGCCCTGCTTAACACCAACTTCATATCTGGACTTATCATCCTTTACTTTTGTGCTTCTAACACCAGAAGAGATAACATCGGAGACGGCAAATATCCAGGCGTTCTCAGGGAAAGTTGGAGAGCTCCCCGTGTTACCCAATTTTAATGAAAATGTCAATTACGAAACCTGTTATTTTCTGATAGTTCAAGTTACCTAAATGTTGTCTCGAGAACAAAATTATCAAAAGTATGGTATAAAGATGCCTCCAAGCTATGTATATAATGTGCACAGTTGGCCCTCCATATCTGCAAGTTCTTCATCCATGGATTCCATCATCCACGGCTTGAAAATATTTTTTAGAAATCCAAAAAGCAAACCTTGGTTTTGCCAAAGGGACATCTTCCATTTTACTATCAAGGACTTGAGTATTCATGGGATTTGAAAGTATGGGTTGGAAAAAAATCCCAGTCGATACCATGGGTATAAGGTAAAGGTAAAGATTTCCCCTGACGTTAAGTCCAGTCGTGATGGACTCTGGGGGTTGGTGCTCATCTCCATTTCAAAGCTGAAGAGCCGGCGTTGTCCATAGACACCTCCAGGTCATGTGGCAGCATGACTGCATGGAGCGCTGTTACCTTCCCACCGGAGTGGTACCTATTGATCTACTCACATTTGCATGTTTTCGAACTGCTAGATTGGCAGGAGACCATGGGTATACGAAACATAAATACATCGGATGTTAGGAATTGTAAGAGTTGCAGTCCAAAACACCCGGAGGGCTGAAGTTGGCCCATGCCTGCCCTAAGGGCACCAGATCCCAACTCATTTTGGACGCTAAGCAGGGTTGGCCCTGGCTGGTACTTGGATGGGAGCCCACCAATGAATCCAAGGATCTTGAAGCTCTGTTTCAGAGGAAGGGACTAGCAAAACCACCTTCTGAATATTCCTTGCATAAGAAAACCCATTAAGTTGCCATTGAGTTGGAAGATGATTTGAAGGTACACATGGAATAATATATATATTTTACTAAACAACAAAATCACTGAACCAAATCACACCAAATTTGGCCACAAAAGACATAGTAGTCATCCAAAATATGTCTTTTGATCCAAAAAACCTAGAAAGTATTGGTTGGGGAAAAAAAATCCCAGTCGATACCATCGGTATACAAAACATAAATAAATCGGCTGTTAGGAATTGTGAGAGTTGCAGTCCAAAACAACTGGAGGGCCGAAGTTGGCCCATGCCTGATATATTTCCATATATACATACATGCAAATAAAGCATTCCAAAATCTGGAACATTCATGCTACGGATTCCAGATAAGGGACAGTCAACCTATATATTTATTTGTAATAGTTTCCCCACTCTATTTCCTCTTCCCGTGCCAACTCCAACTTTGCAAACTGTTGCTTCAAACCTCCTTCCTCTTTGCTGCTACTGATCCTTTCATCTTTTCCGTGCCACTTTGCACTATGAGTGTTATTGATTGATTGTGTTGTAACAATCCTTCTCCGGTTTTAGGGTGATGTGTTTGCTTTGCTTGTGGAAGAGCTTGTTTGTGATCTAGGCCATTGTGCTGTGCGGCCACTTTAGAACCCAAGTGGTTGACCGCTCCATCCTGGCGGTCAATTTCAATGCTCTTAAATGCCTCAAAGGTCCAGGAAGACATCCATTTGTGCCGTACGGTGACCCAGTTCTCAGGGATGTGTCCACCTTCTGTAGCCTGTTGCTAACCGAACCCGGGCGCTGCAGAGCTGCCTTGATGGCAGCTCTGTCTGGGGAGCCGTACGTCACCAAATCCTTGGAGGGGGGAAAATGGTGCTAAATTGAATCAATCCATCTTGGAAATGACTTTTGTCAGCTCCTGTCAAGGAAAGCGTCTGGAGGGGAGAGCAGGGAGGCAGGCAAAGACGAACGCTGCCTCGGTGCCAAGCAAAGGGACCAGGGGTGCAGCCCAGATACTCAAGTTCTATCGTTGGTGGCGTTCAGAATGCTCTTTCATTGTCGGTGAACTATAAATCTCAGCAACTACAACTCCCAAATGTCAAGGTCTCTTGTCCCCAAACGCCACCAGTGTTCACATTTGGGCATATTGAGTATCCGTGCCAAGTTTGGTCCAGCTCCATCACTGTTTGGAATCCATAATGTTCTCTGAATGAAGGTGAACTACAACTCCAAAACGCAAAATCAATGCCCATCAAACCCTTCCAGTATTTTCTGTTGGTGATGGGAGTTCTGTGTGGGAAGTTTGATTCAATTCCATCATTGGTGGAGTTCAGAATGTTCTTTGATTGTAGATAAACTATAAATCTCAGCAACTGCAACTCCCAAATGTCAAGGTCTCTTTTCCCCAAACGCCACCAGTGTTCACATTTGGACATATTGAGTTGTCGTGCCAAGTTTGGTCTAGATCCATCATTGTTTGAGTTCACAGTGCTCTCTGGATGTAGGTGAACTATAACTCTTAAACTCAAGGTCAATGTCTACCAAACCTTTCCAGTATTTTCTGTTGGAGTTCTGAGTGCCAAGTTTGGTTCAATTCCATTGGTGGCATCCAGAAAGCTCTTTGATTGTAGGTGAACTATAAAAATTTGGGCATGTTGAGTATTTGTGCCAAGTTTGGTCCAGATCCATCATTGTTTGGAATCCACCGTGCTCTCTGGATGTAGATAGCAACTACAACTCCCAAATGACAAAATTAACTCCCTCCCAATCCCACCAGTATTCAGTATCAGGTATCTGTGTCAAATTTGATCCAGTGAGTGAAAATACATCATGCATATCAGATATTTACATTATGATTCACAACAGGAGCAAAATTATAGTTATGAATCAGTGACGAAAATATGGTTGAGGGGCACCACAACATGAGGAACTGCATTAAGGTTGAGAACCGCTGTCTTAGACCAGGGGTCCCCAAACTAAGGCCCGTGGGCCAGATGCGGCCCTCCAAGGTCATTGACCTGGCCTCTGTCCGAAACTTTAGACCTAGGGTTGACCTAAGTCTACCTGGTCTTTGTAGGTCTCTTTGCTTACTTATGGTCTTATGAGATCATCTAGATGGTCTTTGTAGGTCTCTTTGCTTACTTATGGTCTTATGAGATCATCTAGATGGTCTTTGTAGGTCTCTTTGCTTACTTATGGTCTTATGAGATCATCTAGATGGTCTTTGTAGGTCTCTTTGCTTACTTATGGTCTTATGAGATCATCTAGATAGTCTTTGAAGGTTTCTTTGCTTAGCTACAGCCTTATGAGACCATCTAGATGGCTTTTGGAGGTCACTTTCTTTACCTATGGTCCTAGGAGATTGTCTAGATGGCCTTTGAAGGTCCCTTTCCTTACCTATGGTCTTATGAAACCATCTAGATGGTCTTTGAGGGTCCCTTTCCTTACCTATGGTCTTCTGGTGGCTTGGTGAGATCATCTAGATGGCCTTTTAGGGTCCCTTTCCTTACCTATGGTCTTATGAGACCATCTAGATGGTCTTTGGAGGTCTCTTTGCTTACCTATGGTCTTATGAGATCGTCTAGATCAGGGGTCCCCAAACTAAGGCCCTCCACTTAAAAAGTTTGAGGAGCCCTGTTTTAGAGATTCCTAGAGACATGGAATTTCAAAGTCTTCCAGTTACGGGTCAATGTCCATCAGAAGCTAAAGTTGCTTTTGTTTTGATTTGTGTTATGGACAATAACGCCCAGAATTTCTCAACCGCCCTGACCATGGGCTACGTTGGCCGAACAATTCTGTGAAGGCCAGAAGAGCCAAGAAGGCCGAATGCAGACCTGTTGGGCAGGATTGATGAAGAGAGGAGCCCCATCCGCTCGGATGAAATACGGAAGGGAGACTGTCCAGGCCACTGCGGCAAATTAAAACGTAGCCGGGGTTGGGGGGCAAGCGCAGGAACGGAGCCGAGGTGATTGATTTCCCCCCACAGCGAGACATTCAAACAAACCAAATATGTCACCCAGACAAGCACTCTAAAAGCAGTGGCAGGGGCAGATTTATGCTCTTAGGAGACTCCGATCCATCAATCGTTTCCCCGGACGCTGACGCGGGAGGGAAACGCCGCCAGGGCTGGGAAGCCAGAGTTTAACGGTATCGATCTCCAGCAAATGGCGTAATGAAATTTGTGCCCAACCTCCCCAACCTCCCACCCCAAGAGTGGGGCAAGGGAGGATAAAACACACCCAAAAGAGGCCCTGGAGCGGCGGCTCCAAACCGGGCTATGGATCACGATCCTATGTTTTGCCGCTTTTTGGAAAATGAATCGGGATGTCTATATATAATCAGAGGGAGGAGAGCTGGGAACATGGAGACTGGTATGTGTCATCCTGGTCCAAGGTTTCTATAACACAAATAAAGTTCTTTATACTTCTTTCTTTGCTTCCCCGTTGGGCTTCTTTCCCATGCAAATAAACAGCTTCGTTCTCACAGAGCCTCCTCTCACACCGAGCTTCACACAATAGTTTTACACACAACAGCTTTCACACTGGAGCTTCACACACAGGCCCTTCAAAGTTCTTTATACTTCCTTCTTTGCTTCCCCGTTGGACTTCTTTCCCATGCAGATAAACAGCTTCGCTCTCACAGAGCCTCCTCTCACACGGAACATAAACAGGAGCTTCACACAATAGCTTTACACACAGCAGCTTTCACACTGGAGCTTCAAACACAGGCCCTTCAAAGTTCCTTATACTTCCTTCTTTGCTTCCACATTGGACTTCTTTCCCATGCAAATAAATAGCTTCGCTCTCACAGAGCCTCCTCTCACACCGAGCTTCGCACAATACTTTACACACAACAGCTTTCACACTGGAGCTTCACACATGGGGTCTTCAAAGTTCTTTATACTTCCTTCTTTGCTTCCACGTTGGGCTTCTTTCCCATGCAGATAAACAGCTTCGCTCTCACAGAGCCTCCCCTCACACCGAACTTGCCTGTGTACATTCCGTGTGAGAGGAGGCGTGGAAGCAAAGAAGCAAAGAAGGAAGTATAAAGAACTTTGAAGGCCCCATGTGTGAAGCTGTTGTGTGTAAAGTTATTGTGTGAAGCTCTGTGTGAGAGGAGGCTCTGTGAGAGAGAAGCTGTTTATCTGCATGAGAAAGAAGCCCAGCGTGGAAGCAAAGAAGGAAGTATAAAGAACTTTATGGGGCTTCACACAGTAGCTCTCAACCTCAGTAGCTTTACTTGGAGTGCTGTTACCTTCCCGCCGGAGCAGTACCTATTGATGTACTCACATTTGTATGTTTTCGAACGGTTAGATTGGCAGAAGTTAGCCGTGCTGTGGCGCAGGCTGGTGAGCAGCCTGCTGCAATAAATCACTCTGACCATGAGGTCATGAGTTTGAGGCCAGTCCGTGGCGGGGTGAGCACCCGTCAATTAAAAAATAAAAAATAGCCCCTGCTCGTTGCTGACCTAGCAACCCGAAAGATAGTTGCATCTATCAAGTAGGAAATAAGATACCACTTATAAAGTGGGGAGGCAAATTTAACTAATTTACGACGTTGGAATGAGGAAGTGCCGTCGCAGTGGATGATGAAGCAGCTGCTCCCCCCTGTGGCCAGAATCGAACATCCCCTCAGGAGAAGGTTAAATTGCCTCTGCGTCTGTCTTTGTCTCGGTTCTATGTGTATATGGGCATTGAATGTTTGCCTTATATGTATATAATGTGATCCGCCCTGAGTCCCCTTTGGGGTGAGAAAGAAGGGCGGAATATAAATACTGTAAATAAATAAATAAATAAATAAGCTGGGGCTAACAACAGGAGCTCACCCTGTCCCACGGATTTGAACCACTGACCTTCCGGTCAGCAAGTTCAGCAGCTCTGCGCTTTAACACACTGCGCCACCGGGGGCTCCTATGCTATTTTATTAGGCCGTTGTATACAATGGGAGTTCAGCACCCTCTGGTTTTGGTGTCCACGTGGGTCTTGGAACCAAACCCCAGTGGGCAATGCAGGATTATCAAAAAACTATGGAGCAGAAAAGCTGATTTTCACAACACGAACACATAGACACATGCACACACAAAAACTGTCCCCACAGAACAGCGAGAGCTGAGGAATTTGAGCGGAAAGGGCTGGAAGTGCCAGCTCAGCACTGGAGGAGAATCTCCTGAAACTTCTGCCTAATGAAGGAAATTAGGGGATGGAAGCCATCCATCTTTGGCACCAGGCTCCTCATTAGGAGGCAGACGAGTTCCCCAACTCTCTGGCTTCTGGTCCTGGAAAGAGGTGTGATTTACCTGGAGCCAAGGTGTAATGACAGGCCTGCATCCAATGATGAAATCCAGTCTTTGGACCACTTTAAGAAGCTGCTTCAGGGATCGAAGCCCAGCCCTGTGCCAAACAGGTCTCCCTCGGTGACACTTCTGCCTGGGCTTCGAATCTAAACGCGGAACCCAGGCAGTTAAGGTTGAAAATACCACGCTCCGGGAGCCGAGAGATCGTAATTTGGGTCACTGTCATATTTAATTAATTGGGAAGGCGCAATCCAAAGTGCTGCGTTGGAGTAATTGCAGGAGGGTTGACAAGCGTGTGCCTCCTCGGCTCCCGCAACCCACCCCTTGCCATGTTCTTGCAAAGACACTCCCCTCCTCAAATCAAGGGGTAATTTGGAGAAGAAATGGGGTGAGAACACTTGGTGAACGAAAGGCAGAAAAAAGAGGCAACAGGGACCTGGATTTGGCCACTTAGCTCCGATAAAGAGACGGCACAACCCTGTCTAGGGTTGCCAAGGTGAAACCGGAGAGCGCTTTGGCCCCTTTTTTGTGGCTGAATAGAAAAAGGTCACAACGGCAGGTGTTGCTTGGCACCTAGTTGCAAAACAAGCAACACCTGCAGGCATTCCCTCTTCGGCGTTTGCAGAAGTGACCCCATCCATTTCATAGCATTTCCCTTCCTCTCTTCTAGTTACTAACAATAGCACGAAATGCAGTCTTTATTATTTTTAGCCGAACAGCCAAAAAACACGCCACGCATTGCACAGCATTTCCAAATAATATACAATCAGACTTTTGCATTTGCTGGGATTAGGGCACAAGACCCCCAAGAAGGTGAAATACCACAAAGAAAGAATTGTTGAAGGCTTTCATGGCTGAAATAACTGGGTTGCTGTGAGTTTTCTGGGCTGTCTGACCATGTTCCAAAAGCATTCTCTCCTGATGTTTCACCCACATCTATGGCAGGCATCCTCAGAGGTTGTGAGGAATGTTGAAAACTAGACAAGTGGGGTTTATATATCTGTGAAAGGTCCTGGGTGCTTTCCCCATCTCCAACGTTTTGTGCCGGTTTCTCCATCCCGCACTCATTCCTGGCAGTTGGCTCCACATCGGCTTGCTAGATTTATAACTGTTTTCCTGTTGCAACAGCTTGACCAGCCATTGCAAGATCAGACAGAAGTTTCAGGAATTTGAGAAGACGGGGCAGTGAAAAGCGAGTGTGTGTTTCTGTGTGCAAGAAGTGGAATGAAAGATTCCACATTGCACAAAGCCAGTGTTGTAGACGTACTCTATCAAGACTCACCACTGAAGGGGGGTCTCAAGGTAGCAATGAACTATATTGGGTTGCTTTGAGTTTTCCAGGCTGTCTGGCCATGTTCTGGAAGCATTCTCTCCTGACATTTCACCCACATCTCTGGCAGGCATCCTCCGCAGTTGTGAGGTCTGTTGGAAAGTGGAATAATGTCCAGGGTGGGAGAAATTACTCTTCTCTGTTGAAGGCAAGTGTGAATGGTGCAATTGGCCATCTTGATTAGCATTGAATGGCCTTGCAGCTTCAAAATCTGGCAGCATCCTGCCTGGGGAAACCCTTTGCTGGAAGGTGTCAGCTAGCCCTGATAGTTTCCTATCAGGAATTCCCATTTTCAGAGTGTTGTTCTTTATTTACTGTCCTGATTCTAGAGTTTTTTTAAATACTGGTAGCCAGATTTTTATTGTCATGATTTCCTCCTTTCTGTTGAAATTGAATTCTTGAAATTCACCCAGGCAGGAAGCAGCCAGGCTTTGAAGCTACAAGGCTATTCATTTTTTTAAATTTTAATTTTTGAGTAATTTAATGACATAAAAAATGTAAAAAGAAAAGTAGAAATAATCAAGTACACATAATACAAGTATGCCATTCCTACAAGGCTATTCAATGCTAATCAAGGCAGCCAATTTCAACATTCAGACTTGCCCCAAACAGACCATAGTTCTTTCTCCCATCCTGGACATCATTCCGTCGACATATAAACCCTACTTGCCTAGTTTCCAACCTCTGAGGATGCCTGCCAGAGATGCAGCCGAAACATCAGGAGAGAATGCTTCTGGAACCTGGCCAGACAGCCCAGAAAACTCACAGCAACCCAGTGATTTCAGCCATGAAAGCCTTTGGCAACACAATGGACGATACTGCTTTAAACTTGGGGAGATGTCACTATTTCGAATGCTCCTCAACATTAAAAACATCCCGAGAAAGAAGTACAGACTATGATAGAACTTATATCAGTCTTAATAGACTTCTAAACAAATAGTTAGACAAGGCCAAGACAGTCCTCTCACCAATGATTCTGTATCCATGGATTCGACCACCAATGGCTTTAAAATAGCCAAGATTTTGACATTTCTATGAGGGTCGCCAAATGGCACAGGGCTATCTGCCTTCCCAGAACTCCCCCCATCATATACGGTTGCATTTCAGCACTAAAAAGAGGAACGCTTCATATCATAAATGGCAGAAAATGCCCTATATAGGATCAGCAATGCCTTGAGATGCTGGGTGCAGCTCCAGGTTATAATCTGGAAGGTGAAACAGGTTGCACATAGATCCAAACAGAGGGGTGCATTGCCCCAAGGTGCAGAAATGCAAGGAAGGCTCAGGTGCATCATGCAAAGACAAAAGCGAGCCTGGCCAGGCGGAGAGGTCAGGAGGAAAGGATTTCCAAGAGAGAGTCGAGGAGGGCAAGGAGGTGCTCTCTCTCCACTCTGGAGGCACTTCATCCGAGCCGGGAAAAGGCCGACCTTCACCGGCAAGCCTCCAAAGTCCACAAAGGCAGGCGGAGGAGGCAGCTTGAGCCGCCGCCTTGTCAATTCCGCCTCCCAGCCTTGATGCCTGGACCCCCTGCTCGGCCGCAAAT
This sequence comes from Anolis carolinensis, assembly GCF_035594765.1. Classification (NCBI taxonomy): domain Eukaryota; kingdom Metazoa; phylum Chordata; class Lepidosauria; order Squamata; family Anolidae; genus Anolis; species Anolis carolinensis. Next base: position 2,192,083 of record NW_026943820.1, read on the forward strand.
GCTGAACATAAGCACTGCCTGCGGAGTACAAAGGCAGAGAAGGTAGAGAGGAATCTCCCAGGGAAAGAGAGGCAGAAAGGAGAGAGAAGAAAAGGATGCAGGAAAAAGCCCAGAAGGAAACGGGCAGCAGCCTGAGCTCTTCAGAGCCACAGCGCCATGACGGTGGCATAATTATCGGCACGCCATGCGCTGGCTCTCTCGCAGTGGCACATAAATATCTAGCCCCACTATAATACTCATATATGTATCTATCTATACCAGTGATGGCCAACCTATGACACGCGTGTCAGCACTGACACGCCTAGCCATTTTTGCCGACACGCTGCTACATGCAGATTCATTGGATGACTATGTCTTGTGTGGCTAAATTTGGTGTGATTTGGTCCAGTGGTTTTGTTGTTTACTCCATGGGAATTATGCACATTACATTTATATACACACACACACACACACACACACACACACTAGCTTTGTCCGGCCACGCGTTGCTGTGGCGAAATATGGTGGTATGGGAAATAAAGTATTGCGGAATTGGTGGTAGTTAAGGTAAAGGGTAAAGGTTTTCCCCTGACATTAAGTCCATTATAAATGGGTTATATAGCTGTGTGGAAGGGCCTTGAGTTTACACTGCCATATAATCCAGTTAAAATCTGATAATCAGTAATTTATAGGCAGTGTGCACGAGGCCTAAATGAGGCCTAACTCTGCCTGTCCCCTGGGCTGAGTGGGTTGCTAGGAGACCAAGTGGGCAGAGCTTAGCCTTCTAATTGGCAGCAATTGGATAAAAACAATTCTTCCTCTCCCTCTAATTAAGACTATTTTTCTTTTCTTTTTGTTGTATGAACATAGAGGCATGGATGACGGGTTGTGCTGCTAAGTTTAGTGTTTCTGGGATGTGTAGTTTTGTTGTTTTGTCCTAAGCCGAAATTTCATTACCCTTTTATATATATATATAGATATATATTCTATTATTATTGTAGTATATTACATATTATTACTATTATATTATTATTATATTATTCATTGCTCATGACTACATTGAAACTAGAATAGAGAGAAATCAGCGTGGAAACTGCAAGAGGTACCATAGATTGTTGGACATGGAAATAATGGTAGTAAATAGTTTTTGATTGATTGAATACAGTTATATATTACAATTATACGTTTTTGTTATTTAAACTATACATATTGCGATTTTTTTTCTCAAAGTGACACACCATCCAAGTCATGCTAGGTGACATGGCTCACTGTCAATACTGGCAGGGTTTTGGGGGTGACTGCTCTTGGCATATGGGAGTTGTAGTTCACCCTTATCCAGAGAGCACTGAACTCAGCCAACATCAGATCTGGACCAAGCTTGGCACACAGACCTAACATGGCCAACACATGCATGGTTTTGGAATGACTGTCCTTGGAATATGGGAGTTGTAGTTCACCCTTATCCTGAGCACTGAACCCAGCCGACAAATAACTCAGCCGCAAATGCCCTTTTCGAATCACCCGAGCACCGCCGGGTCCCCAAGCTAGTGTATATTAAAGCCCTGGGTAACACTTGCGCGCACCGCCCTCCGTTCCCTCCTGCGCATTGATTAAGAAGCAGCCTCCTCCTCCGCCACCACGGCTGCTGCCCAGGGAAGAGCCAAGTGATTTATTTTAGCCAATTACTGGTGCACTTTCTCCCATTCCCCAAGACTACATTTAATTGATTGAAACCTATTGAAAACAAATTAAGCAGCCACCAGATGCAAGGATCTGTTTATTGCTTCCTTCCCGGCTCTGCAAAGAGCGCTGGCGTGTGCGGTGTGAGCGGTGTGTGCGGGTGTGCCTGCCAAGAGCCACGTCCCAGTCACACACACTGGGAAGGCACTGGAGAAAGCAGGCTCACGCCTCCCAGCTGGCTCCAAGCTCAATACTGGTGTCACTGGGCAAGTCACAGCATCCTCAGATGGGCACACACAAGCACACCAGTTGGTCAAAGGCTCACCATATTAAGCCACTGCCTAATACTGGGACTATTCATGCTCACCTTGTAGGTAAAGGTAAAGGTGAGCATGAATAGTCCCAATATTAGTCATGTCCGAATCTGGAGGTCATGTGGCTGGCATGACTGCATGGAGGACCGTCACCTTCCCACCAGAGCAGTACCTATTGATCTACTCACATTTGCATCTAGCACCGTTACCTTCCCACCTGAGCAGTACCTATTGATCTACTCACATTGGCATCTAGCACCGTTACCTTCCCACCTGAGCAGTACCTATTGATCTACTCACATTTGCATCTAGCACCGTTACCTTCCCACCTGAGCAGTACCTATTGATCTACTCACATTGGCATCTAGCACCGTTACCTTCCCACCTGAGCAGTACCTATTGATCTACTCACATTGGCATCTAGCACCGTTACCTTCCCACCTGAGCAGTACCTATTGATCTACTCACATTTGCATCTAGCACCGTTACCTTCCCACCTGAGCAGTACCTATTGATCTACTCACATTTGCATCTAGCACCGTTACTTTCCCACCTGAGCAGTACCTATTGATCTACTCACATTTGCATCTAGCATCGTTACCTTCCCACCGGAGCGGTACCTATTGATCTACTCACATTTGCATCTAGCACCGTTATCTTCCCACCGGAAAGGTACCTATTGATTTACTCACATTTGCATCTAGCACCGTTATCTTCCCACCGGAGCGGTACCTATTGATCTACTCATTTATTTATTGCTCCATGCTTTCTGTTAGCTCCTGCTACTTCCATCAGTGTGGATGAACTCAAAGCCTACCACTTTCACTTTGCTTCTCCTGTGACGAAGAAGCCAGTGATGCTCTGGAAACTTGCACAGTGTATTTCGTGCATCTTAGTTGGCCCAATAAAGGCATCACTGTCCTGTGGATTCACTTTGGAACTGGGAGAGGACACAGGCAGACTCTGTGTGACCCTGGAAGCTGGAGAGATGTCCTCACCCCCCGTACGGATCGCATGGAAGCAACGCAACCAACGCTTGCGATGCCCATGCGCCTCTCCCTTCCCCACAAACAACCTCCCGCCATGCCATTCCTTTTCCCTTAATGGGACAGGACGCAGTCCCTGAGCCTGTTAAAGCTATAATTATAAATAATTGAGTGTGCAAGAGGAATTCAGTACACAATGTGTGGAGCACAGGCGGGTGGAAAATGCGCCCAGCTCTTTGGCGCATGACCTACATGAAGGTGGAAGACAAGCCAGGAGAATCCTAGAGATCCATTAGCTACATAACATGGCATCTTTCCCTTGAAAATGCTTCTTCCTTGACGGTGAAGTATCTCCTCTAAGTTCTCATCAAGCAGGGCCTGCTTTTGGAATAATAACTTTGAGGAACTATGACTCCCAGAATTTCCCAGCAAGCACACCAGCTATGGGATTCTGGGAGCTATAGATCCACCTCAGATCTGAAATGCTTGGTGCTTTGATGCATCAAGAGAAGGAGAATGACGCAGATAACATTCCATGGGATCACACTAAGTTTCCCAATTCGCATAATGTATTCCGATTCTCCTGGTCATAAAGGACTACTACAGTCTGACTACCAGCATCAATTGCTGATTCCTGTCCTTCCTGAAAGCTTGAGTTGTTGACTTCAACTTATGGAGACTCCATGAATGAGAGATCTCCAAGAGATCAACTAAGGCCCAGCTCGGGTCTTGTAGGACCCATCACCACCAAAAGATTGTACCACCATGAATCTGACATTTCAAGAGGTCAACCAAGGCCCAGCTCAGGTCTTGTAGGACCCATCACCACAGAAAGATAGTGCTACCTTGAGTCTGATGTTTCAAGAGGTCAACAAAGGCCCAGCTCAGGTCTTGTAGGACCCATCATCACCGAAAGATAGTACTACCTTGGGTCTGATGTTTCAAGAGGTCCACAAAAGCCCAGCTCAGGTCTTGTAGGACCCATCACCACCAAAAGGTAGTGCTACCTTGAGTCTGACATTTCAAGACATCAACAAAGGCCCAGCTCAGGTCTTGTAGGACCCATCACCACCAAAAGATAATACTACTTTGAGCCTGATGTTTCAAGAAGTCCACAAAAGCCCAGCTCAGGTCTTGTAGGACCCATCACCACCAAAAGATAGTGCTACCTTGAGTCTGACATTTCAAGAGGTCAACAAAGGCCCAGCTCACGTCTTGTAGGACCCATCACCACCGAAAGATAGTACTACCTTGAATCTGACATTTCAAGAGGTCCACAAAAGCCCAGCTCAGGTCTTGTAGGACCCATCACTACCGAAAGATAATACTACCTTGAGTCTGACGTTTCAAGAGGTCCACAAAAGCCCAGCTCAGGTCTTGTAGGACCCATCACCACCGAAAGATAGTGCTACCTTGAATCTGACATTTTATGGTGATCTAGTAAGGTAAGAGGCTATGGTCATGGTAGGATTTCAACGGGTAGCGTCTCCCAAGCTGAGCTTTTACTCAGGCTGTACCATGAGAAGATAGGGCTCACCAGAAAGGACAATAAGGCTTGGTAAAGTAGAGGAAGACCACATTTCAGATGAAGAAACTCAATCCAAGAAACCATGTCTGTCCCGAGTCTGCAAGACTTAAGCTGGGTTCTTGAGGAAATATAACTTGGACATCTCTCATTCATGGGATCACCATAAATCCAAGTTGACTTGAAGACTAAATGTGCCAACACGGGTGACAATGACCTCTCAAAGACAACCAGCAGTAGCACCATCTGTTGTCCTTCTGTGCCTTGAAGTAACTTCCAACTTATGGCGACCCCACAGTGAACGTATCACAGGGCTTTGTTAGGCTGAGTGTGACTAGCCATGGCTATCTGATGGGTTTCCATGGCCAAGCAAGCAACTGAAACCCTGGTCTCCAGAGTCATAGTCCAACTCTCAAACCGCGCTTATGGTTGCACCATAGCCATCTCTAGAAGAAGTAGCACTGCATAGAAGATTGAAAACGCCAACCATTCCTGAATATGTTCTATTTCAGAAACGCTATCAACAGACAAAGATGATATCGCTGCAGAGATCAAGTCTGCGGATTCTGGGGGCAACCACTAGAACGTCAACCAGGGCAATGCAGCAATGGAAACAAGATTGCTGCATTAGGGCCGGGCTGTGGCGCAGCTGGCTAGTAACCAGCTGCAATAAATCACTACTGACTGAGAGGTCATGAGTTCAAAGCCCGGGTCGGGTTAAGCCCCCGACCATTAAATAGCCCGGCTTGCTGTTGACCTATGCAGCCCCGAAAGACAGTTGCATCTGTCAAGTAGGAAAATTTAGGTACGCTTTATGCGGGGGGCTAATTTAACTAATTTACAACACCATAAAAGTGCCAGCAAAATATCGAGGAAAGAAATGAGGAAGTACAGCCACTAGTGGACAGTGAAACAATAGCTCCCCCTGTGGCCGGAATCGTGAAGCTGGAAAAATGTTAAATGCCTCTGTGTCTGTCTCTACTGTATGTTGTTTGTCTGTTGGCATCGAATGTTTGCCATATATGTGTTCAATGTAATCCGCCCTGAGTCCCCTTCGGGGTGAGAAAGAAGGGCGGAATATAAATACTGCAAATAAATAAATAAATAAATAAGATGGATCTCGAGCATCCAACAGATATATGAAGGGTTCTGCTACAGCAGGGTTTAGGACTTCAGGTGTTTTGGACTTCAGCTCCCAGAATTCCTGAGCATTGGACAAGTTGTCCAGAGCCTCTGGGAGTTGGAGTCACAAACACTTGTTGGACATCACTGTGCTACCGTGTTTCCCCGAAAATAAGACAGTGTCTTATATTAATTTTTGCTCCCAAAGATGCTCTAGGTCTTATTTTCAGGGGATGTCTTATTTTTCCATGAAGAAGAATTCACATTTATTGTTGAACAAAAAAATGAACATTTATTATATACTGTGCAGTAGTTGTCATCATAAACCAGCATAACCAAACTGTGAATCCTATTGTTACTACCAATATTTCCATGTACAAAACTTTATGGTACGTACAGTTACCGATCCTTCATGCTCTGGTGTTCTGTTTGGCGGGCATGCTTCCAAACACAAACTTTGCTAGGTCTTACTTTCAGGGGAGGTCTTATATTTAGCAATTCAGCAAAACCTCTACTAGGTCTTATTTTCTGGGGATGTCTTATTTTAGGGGAAACAGGGTAGATGGTTCTGGCCCTTCAAGGAGATGCAGGGCTATTTTCCTTGGAGTAGAGGCCACAACGGCACTGTCTCCTAATCTTTATTAAGCCTCGGTCTATGTGCAGAAGCTGTGCATCAAGCTGACCTCAAAATCCCACTTGGCCACCTCGGGAAGACAGAGAAATGGAGCCGGCGAAACCACAGAAAGCTGCTCCGCTGATGAAGTGCAGTTAGCCTTTGGCCTGCGAGTGCTTTGCGTCTTGGCACTCTCTCGCCAACGCCTCTCGCCGCTGGCTCGCTCGCACGCTTTCTCGAAACGCCGGGGCTTATGGTGGCTTAGGAGGCTCACCCATTCGGTGAACCCGGGCTCGCCTTAATGTGACCATATAGACACACACTAATCAGCTGTAACCGTGGCACCCGGCTCAATCCAAATTGATTTACCCAGGCTGGGGATGGATACAAATGTGATTAAGGGCTTTTTATTTTGCATAGGTTTCTCTATAAAGTGATCTAAATCAATTGCTGGGCCAGGTCTCGGCATGATTAGCAAGGCTTGGCTCTTTTTTTTTCCTTCCTGATTGAAAAAAGGACTGTCCCAAAGGCAGATCCCAAAAAAAGGCTGGGCACCTTGTATTCCATCACAACCATCATAGATATAGAGTGAGAAAAGTGGGATATAAATAAAGATTATTATTATTATTATTATTATTATTATTATTATTATTATTATTATTATTGTATATACTCGAGTATAAGCCTAGTTTATCAGCCCTTTTTAAAAACTGAAAAAGCCCCCCTCGGCTTATACTCGGGTGAGGGTCCTGGTTGGCTTATATTTGGGTCAGCTTATACTCGAGAATATATGGTACATTTATTATTTTTCTCTATTATTATTGGTATTATTACATTTATTATTTTTCTCTATTATTGTTGCTACTATTACATTTATTTTACTCTATTTTATTATTATTAATACACTAACTTTGCCCAGCCACACGTTGCTGTGGCTTATGGGAATCCTTTGTTGGCCAGGTGGAATAGCAGTGAATAGCCTTGCAGTCTCAAAGCCTGGCCGTTTTCTGGAGTAGCTGGAGCTGTTTATTGTATGAACGTAGAGGCATGGATGAGGGGTTGTGCTGCCACGTTTAGTGTTTCTGGGATGTGTACTTTTGTTGTTTTGTCCTAGGCCGAAATTTCACTACCCTTTTATATATATAGATTTATTATTTCACTCTGGTCTTATTATTATTATATTTACTATTTTACTCTATTTATTACTACATGTATTATTTTCATGTATTTATTATTATTATTATTATTATTATTATTATTATTATTATTATTATTATTATTATTACATGTATTATTTTACTCTATTATTATTAAAAGGATACATAAGCACATTTACATTGAAGAAGATGAGATAATGATTTAATCAGAATTGGACAATCTTGTCTTAAATTAGAGCTTTATGTAAATATTCAAAAACACTTAACCTACTGATGCCTAAATTAATGTAATTTTATTGGTATCGGTTTTTATTTCTGAAATTTACCGCCGTCGGCTTATACTGGAGTAATGTTTTCCCAGTTTTCTGTGGCAAAATTAGGTGCCTCGGCTTATATTCAGGTTGGCTTATACTCGATTATATACGGTATTATTATTATTATAGTTCAGTTATAGATAGGATGTAGCTCTCATTGTGTTGAGTACACAGGGTATCATTCCTAATCAATAGTCCATAGTCTTTAGGTATAGTTGTACTAACTATAAATCCATATAAGTCCATAAATCATACTTCTCTACTGAGTCCAAACAGCAACATGCATCCAATTCCACTGAGGTCTAATGCAAACATGCATCCATTCCCACTGGGGTGTAAAGCAGACATGCATCCACCTCCACTGAGGTGTAAAGCAGACTGAATACAAAATGGAGTCCTGCGTCTGAACATGCTCAGTACAATCACAAGGTATAGTTGTACTAACTGAAGTCCATAAATCATACTTCTCTACTGAGTCCAAACAGCAACATGCATCCACCTCCACTGAGGTCTGATGCAAACATGCATCCACCCCCACTGGGGTGTAAAGCAAACATGAATCCACCTCCACTGAGGTGCAAAGCAGACCGAATACAAAATGGAGTCCTGCGTCTGAACATGCTCAGTACAATCATATGTCTATAACCCCTCCCACACCAAAGAGATACAGGGGTTAGAAAGATTGTTAAATAGGGTCTTTTCCCATTCTAAACATGGCCAGAAATAGTGACACGGTGCCCACAATTGCATTTTGTGCATGCAACAACGTTTATGCACTTTGAACCATAGAAACAATGGTGTAACCTAGCCATTCTGTTCCATAATGTCGGTGACTATTTCCACCACCCAAAGATACGGGTAGGAATCCATAAGACACATCCAATAAAAGTTGTTTTTTTTTTAATTTTGTTAGATGGGTTGAAGGATGCTTCTACGCATTTTCTAGATTCTCTGGGGCGACTCTGTAATAATTCCCAGCCGAAGCTGTTCATTTCAATAGGGTTCGCTATTATCCATGGCTTCCCGTTTCCATGGTGAGTTCAGGACTGCGTCCTCTCCCAATGATGAGGGTCATCATAGAGTTGCAGTACAAAGAAATAGCTCCTTTGGAGAACTACTGTATGTGAGCCTCTTTTGGGATTACAACCCTAAAAAGGGGAGCATGGGAGTTGTAGTTTTCCGAGCTCTGCTACCTAGCAACACGCCCAGTCGTCAGGATGCGAAAGAAGAGTCAACCATCACTTTAGCCCGCCTTACAGCGCGGCTTGTCAAGGGTGAGTGAGCAGACAGGACCGTTTGAGGGGTGATTGATCTGCTCTCAACCGCAAACAACAAGCGAAGAGGAAGCCTATGGATTTTACTCACCTCTTGCTTCCAAGGCAAGTGTCACACCTAAGGTTAGATTCACCTTGCTAAATACACCAGGCTGTACACAGGTTGTAGTCTTTTGTAGTTTATTAAGAAATAGGAGATAAATAGTTCTTAAAAGCAAAAGATCCAAAAGATGGTTGCAAAACCAAGGCTATAAAGAATAATCCAAGAAAACATTAGGCATGAAACAAGGTTCCATCAATACAAGACAAAATCCCATGAACTTGAATACACAAAGCTGCAAGGTAATCCGGGAAAGCAAGAGATTGCTTCTTGACTCTAAACGAGACGTTGCTTTTGACAAAGGTTTCTCTCTCAGCACACCCTTTAATAATCCCTGCATAGCATGAACACATTCCTTTGGCCTCTGACCTCTCTCTTGTTTGCTATCCTGACACTATTCCAAACGCCAGCTCGATCTAGAGATGCTGTTTGGTCAAGGCCAGACAGCTCCTTAGTAGCAGCCTCTGTCTGCATGTTATCTAGCTGGGAGCTGTCCTCCCTTTGCACCTGGCTAGCTTCAGTATCATCTCCACCATTCCCTGCAGTGGGAATGCCTCCTTGCTTCTTATCTCTCACAACAGGGACACTCTGAACCGGAATCCCATAATTCCCATCTGAGTCATCTTGAACCTGAATGTGATGCCTAGGGCACCTTTGGCCCCTGACCCTGTGGCCATTACTGTCCAGGACGAAGGAGACTTGGGTTTTCTCCCATGTCAGCAAGATTCAACTCCTTTCCAGATGCCTCATGTTGACATCTCCAAGCCAGAGCCAATTAAGGATGCTCTTGAAACAGTGCCGGCTCTCCCAGATTCTCCGGAAGGTTTAGTGTTCGATCGTAGGGCATTTGTGCAAACAGAGAGATCGCAAAGACAAAGCTTGCGGAGAAGCGCCAGATTAGCGGAGCGTGGTGACTATGGCTAAGCCCTGTTCTCTTGGGAAGAATTTGGGAGTTAGACACCTGGTGCAGTGACTGTGACAAGCTCAGTTCTCTTGGGAAGTTTTAGGGAGTCAGGCACCTGGTTTGGGGGAGCTTATGAGCTTATAAAAGTATTGCGCTGAGAACTTTCCTTCGCAGTGTCAACTTTACTTCTAACTGAGAAGCATCATTGTCTCTCATTCTTGAAATCCAAGTGGCCTGAAGGTGTGCTACTCTCGAGTAGACCGGGTGCCGGTCTACCTCCTTGCCAAGTTTGGACTGCGTTTCAGCTCCTGCACATCCAGTTTATGCCTTGCTCTGGAATCCTGCTTTTGGACATTTACTCCAGAGAACTCTTCTAGCCACTTTGCTCCCTTTTTCCCCCACTCAATACTCAAGCCGAGTTTGAGCGTATTTTGGTTTCTGGATTTTGGACTCTAATATTGGACATAAGACTTTCACTTATTGGACTAATTTCGATCTTTCCTGAAAGGTCAATTGGTTATTCAACTTTGCTGCTTAATTCCATTTGGAACTTATTTTGCTTGAATAAAGATATTATATTGTTATTGGCCTCTGTGTTGGTTCTCAGTGCTCTCGCTGCCTAGGGGTGTAACACTGAATCCCATACTTCCCATCCGAGTCATCTTGAATCTGAATCCCATCATCTTGAACATCTGGAACCTGAATCCCACAATCCCCATCAGAGTCACTCTGAGACTCCAGCTGAGTCACAACAGCAAGAGAGAAAGAGAGGGAAGGGTGGAACCGGCAGCAAGTGGGATAAGAATGGGGAAAAAAAACAATTCCTTGCCACAATGACTCATGGAGCCAAATAAAGCACTCTTGGAAACCTCTGCAAATACACAAGCCCTTGCACAAGGCACTCCGTCTGTCCACGGCGTCAAAGCTGACCACAAAGGCCAGTCGTGCCACACTTGCCCACGCCGCCCAGGAAAATGCCAGCTGTTCCCGTGACCTGGCACACGTTTGGTTGGAGAACAGGCTTTTCCACGCAGTCCTTTGCCGACCTTGAGAAAAACATTGCCGGGACTGTAGGTGGCACTCTTGGCATGGCTCCTCGGGACGCCGGCTTCTCCATCCCACTCACTTCAGGCGGAATAAAAGAGAGAAAGACCAGGGTTGCTGTGAGTTGTCCAGGATGTATGGCCAGGTTCCAGAAGCATTCTCTCCTGAAGTTTCGCCCACATCTATGGCAGGCATCCTCAGAAGTTTGAGGTCTGCTGGAAGCTAGGCAAGTGGGGTTTATATATCTGTGGAATGATGTCCAAGTTGGGAGAAAGAAAAAACTCTTGTCTGTTTGAATGTTGCAACAGACCACCTTCTTAGCATTAGCAGGAAGCAGCCAGACTTGAAGCTGACAGGCTATTCAATGCTAATCAAAGTGGCCAATGGGGTTGCTGTGTGTTTTCCGAGCTGTGTGGCCATGTTCCAGAAGTATTCTCTCCTGACGTTTTGCCTACATCTATGGAAGGTATAAACCTCACAACCTCTGAGGATGTCTGCCATAGATGTGGGCGAAACATCAGGAGAGAATGCTTCTGGAACATAGCCAGGCAGCCCGGAAAACACACAACAACCCTGTGATCCCGGCCATGAAAGCCTTCAACAACACAAAGTGGCCAATGGACATTATTCTACAGATATATAAACCCAACTAGTCTAGTTTCCAACAGACCTCACAACCTCTGAGGATGCCTGCCATATATATTCTCTCCTGACGTTTCGCTCACATCTATGGCAGGCATCCTCAGAGGTTGTGAGGTATAAGATATGAGACTTTGCGCCAGTACAAATAGAGCTTTGTAGATGTGGAGGTCTGGCCATGATTCTTCTTCTCCATTTGCCATTAGTTGGAACCCTTTCTGTCTTCCCTGGAAACTTTCCAGGGACTGGCATCCAGTAACTCAATGAGTAACTTTTTTGTTTGTTTATTTTTACCCTACCTTTCTCTTGATGTAGGAACTCAAACACTAATAAACTGAGGGTGAGTCTTGTGCATCTTGATGTCCCTGTGGCAATTATCTCCCATGCTTATTTCCAATCCCACAACCAATTGCCAAGGCATGGGAGCTGTACTCCAACAACTATTTCAATGGCTTCTCTGTGTAGTCTGACAGGATAGTTGTTGGAGTGGTCCAGCATTTGTGTGTTCTCAAATAATATCCTGTGTCCAGGTTGGTTCATCAAGTGCTCTGCTATGGCTGATTTCTCTGGTTGAGTGAGTCTGCAGTGCCTTTCATGTTCTTTGACTCTTGTTTGGGTGCTGCGTTTGACCACTCCAACAACTATCATGTCAGACGACACAGAGAAGCCACTGAAATCCACAAGCATGTGGACAACTTCAACAGAAAGGAGGAAACCATGAAAATGAACAAAATCTGGCTACCAGTATTAAAAAAACTCAAAAATAACAACAGTAAATAAGAAGCAACACTCTGAAAACAGAGAAGTTCCAGACATGGGAACCAAGGGTAGCTAATGACTCTGAACAAAGGATGCCCCCAGGCAGGAAAAGCCAGGAAATGAAGCTTTTCAATGCTAATTAATGTGATTAACTACAACATTCACACTGGCCTCCAACTGACAAAGAGTCAACTTTGTCCAACTCACAAAAGACTCTTGTCACACCCTGGACTCTCCACAGATAAATATTTTTTCCTTTCCTTGCCTAGTTTATCCATGCCTCACAACCTCTGAGGATGCCTGCCATAGATGTGGGCGAAACGTCAGGAGAGAATGCTTCTAGAACATGGCCAGACAGCCTGGAATACATACAACAACCCTGTGATCCCAGCCATGAAAGCCTTCCGACACACATAGCAACTACAGTATTCCCAAGCCGTCATCTGCTGAGAACATTGTGTTATTATCGGGGCCGATTCCTGACTCGAGGAAACAGCGAGAACCATCCGAGGGAAGCAGATCGTTCTCCGCCGTGCCCCGGCCTGCCCTTTTCTGCCAAAGGCGCGGAAAAAGCTGGCAGAGCCGAGGAGACGGGCGCCTCTTGTCCGTGGCAGCGGCCCAAAGCCCATTACGCTGAGTGCCGATGCGCTGCCCGTTGTTCGTCAATTATTCAGGCCATAATTGCACTCTTATTTAAAGTCTAGCCTCGTGTCCGCCGCATCCCGCGCTGCCAAGGAAAGGAGCGCATGGATCGGCTGACAACCGGCCCCCAGCATTGGCACACTCGCCTCTCGCTCGCACACATCTCTACCTGGCGGATTAATTAAGCAAACATGTTGAGAGCAGCGTGTTCTCAGGTGTGAAGCTGGAGAGGGCTCAATTAATCCGCTCCCGGCTTCCCTTAGCTCCGTGTCATTTAATCCCAACCTGATCTTTAGAAGGCACCGAGGTGAGGAAAGCGGAAAGCAAGCCGGAGAAGGAGAGGGAACCAAGTGCTTGGCCCCGTTTCACTTGTAGGGAATATACTGACACATACACACACGCCAACCATGGCATTAATATCCCCCCCAAAAAAGAGCTGGACCCCTTTTGATGAAGACATCCTTCTCTATTGAATTGTCAGCTGCCCCCTGTTTTGCAAGTCAAGGGCCAACAGCTGATGCTAGCGCCCAACGCAACCGATCACACGGCTTTTCAGCTTTTATCACAAGCGAAATCAACAACCCATCGAGAGAGCAGAAAGGTCAGGTTGGCATAAATCAGTCCTGGAAGTGTCACAAGATGCCTTTTTGGATGCCTTTTTGACCTTGCAGAGCAGAAAGGGGCAAAATGCAGCTTCACAGTCACATGTGGCCCTCAGGCGCTTCGTGAAGCTCCCTTGAATCCACCCCAAACATTGCAACCAAGCATTCCCCAACCAAGAAGCTCTTGAGATGTCTTGGTTGGTTTCCATCCCACGTCACCACTTTCCAGCATCTGTCATGTCGATGGAGAAGAAGACTGACCACCATGAGATGCAACAGGATGGAGAAGAAGACTGATCACCATGAGATATATCAGCCTCCTTTGCCAAGAAATAGACTGGAGATGCCACGACCACAATGATGTGGGGTCTCTTTTTTGTAGGAAAACAGTGCATCTGGTCAAGGTTCATCAATGGCAAAAGCCTTCTCTGACCAAGAAGCCCTTGAGATGTCTTGGTTGGTTTCCATCCCACGTCACCCCTTTCCCGCATCTCCCATGTCGATTTAGACGAAGACTGATCACCATGAGATTTATCAGCCTCCTTTGCCAAGAAATGGACTGGGGATGCCATGACCACAATGATGTGGGGTCTCTTTTTTGAAGGAAAACAGTGCATCTGGTCAAGGTTCGTCAATGGCAACAGTCTTCTCTGACCAAGAAGCCCTTGAGATGTGTTGGTTGGTTTCCATCCCACATCACCCTTTTCCCGCATCTCTCATGTCAATGGAGAAGAAGACTGATCACCATGAGATGCAGCAGCCTCCTTTGCCAAGCGCATGATTGGGGATGCCATGACCACAATGATGTAGGGTCTCTTTTTCGTAGGAAAACGGTGCATCTGGTCAAGATTTGTCAATGGCAAAACCCTTCTAGTATTTTCTGTTGGAGTTCTGTGTGCCAAGTTTAGTTCAATTCCATCATTGGTGGAGTTCAGAATGCTCTTTGATTGTAGGTGAACTATAAATCCCAGCAACTACAACTCCCAAATGACAAAATCAAGCCTCCCCCTAAACTCACCAGTATTCAAATTTGTGCCGAATTTGGTCCAGTGAATGAAAATACATCCTGCATATCAGATATTTACATTATGGTTCATAAGAGTAGTAAAATGACAGTGATGGAGTAGCAACAAAAATAATGTTATGGTTGGGGGTCACCACAACACAGCATTAGGAAGGTTGAGTATTTTATTTAATTGAGTTGGGTGTTTTCTTATTTCTTGTAAATGTTGTCTTATGTTAATTGATACTGTTATTGTTACAAATGTTGATGTATTTTATGTGTTTTTATGGCACTATTGTGTTCTGTTTTGTAAGCCGCCCTGAGTCCCTTTTGGGAGATGGTGACAGGATATAAATATAGTGGTTGTTGTTGTTGTTGAGAACCACTGGACTATGGGATTTGCAGTTTGGTGCCACCCTGCAGCCCTCCTTGGCAGGGCATGCTAAATGGCTTGCAAAACTACAAATCCCGAGAAGCCACCGAGGTTGAGAACCATTGGACTAGTGGGATTTGCAACTTGGTGTTGTGCCGCAGCCCTCCTTGACAGGGAATGATAAATGCCTTGCAAAACTACAAATCCCGAGATGCCACCGCAAATGAATCATGGCCTCTTTGAAGTGGCGTCAAATTGCTATCTGTTCCTCTGCTTGGAGACACAACAGGCTGCACCAGAGATGAAAGCTGATTAAAGATTAAGCAAGGGCCTGTGTTTACGCCTCCGTCTGTCTGTCTGTGTTTTTCCTTTCTGGCTCGTACGTAAACACCGAGCCCCAGACCAATTTCAGGGATCCGAACCCGCAGCCCCGTTCATTAGCGCCTCCGCTCTAGCCTAAGGAGGGAGGAGGGCTGGGGAGTGACCGTCACCAAGAGGTCAATTAATTCATCAGGGAGATGCAATTCCCGGCCTGAATATATGGCCGGCAGGGCACATTAGCGCCGGCACCGGGGACGCGGGGTCGCACCCCTCCTGGATAAGCAGCTAAATCAAAGACATCTGGAGAGCTGGCCGACCGAAAGGGCCGGGATTATTAATGCCGAAATTTAGAAGCCAAGGTCTGAGCCGGGGATCCATCAGCACCGCCAGCAGTTGCATCCAATAAATTAGGAGAGATAAGGATTGAAGGATGGAGCATTAAAAAGGCACCGTTTGTTCGTTGCAGAGGCGATGGCTGGTCTCGCTCCTCTCTCTGGAGAAAGTTAACTCTCTCCTGCTCACGGGGAAAGGCAAAAGGCACAAGCTTTATGGGGTTCAAAGGGGGATTCTCTCCGCAATGGGAGGAAAGTAAGGATTTACTCCCAGTTGTGGGGGGTTCACATTCTTGCCTGAACACCACGGGACACAGCGTCTATTGGAAATAACTGCACCCATGACCTTGTTTGAAGTCAACCCTCTGAGCAAGTGATATTCATATGCATTCGTGTAATGGCACACAGGTTAACTCGGCTGTTAGACTGAAGAACCATATCTTTGAACTGAAGAACCATATCTTTGACAATGACATGCCACTACAAAAAATATATTTACTTAGCAGAGGATGGCTGCTTCTTTGAAGTTAAAATAACTGGAAAATAACTGCACCCAGTGTTGGCACATATTCCTTTGGCAAATGTGAATCTCCATGAACATGTGGAGACCACATGTCTATAACCCCTCCCACACTAAAGAGATACAGTTAAATTGTCAAATCAACTTACACATAAGATACATGTTAGCAAATATATACATTAAGTGAAACAGCAACATACATCCACCTCCACTAAGGTGTAAAGCAGACTGAATACAAAATAGAGTCTTGAGTCTGAACATGCTCAGTACAATCACATGTCTATAACCTCTCCCACACCAAAGAGGTACAGTTAACTGGCAAATCAACACACACATAGGATATAGGTTAGCAAATATATACATTAAGGGAAAGGCTTGGGAGGTTGCTATTTCCAACAGCGTCTGGCCTTTGCCCGTTGGCAACAACACAACAACATCCTGTCCAGCCCAGAGGTTGTGCCTCCTTCAATATATCAGTCACTAACTTATTTGTGTTTGCATCTCAATGCTGTGAGGTGGAAGAAAAGAGGGAAAGAAACAGAAAGAAGTCACAGCTTGAAGAGAGAAAGAAGGCGGCGAGGTTCCACGTCCTGCAATTACAGGTGCCAACGCAATACTGATTTAGCAAGAAACCCTGTGCTATTAAACAAGGCAGTGAGCGTGGGAGGAAGGAGCTCATCGGCAGGTCGGAAGGGGAGAAGTCGTGCCCTTCCCTGGCTTATTCAAGCCAATTCCCACCTTAAATATACCGTATATACTCAAATATAAGCCGACCCGAATATAAGCCGAGGCATCTAATTATACCACAAAAAACTGGGAAAACTTTGACTCCAGTATAAGCCAAGGGTGGTAAATTTCAGAAATAAAAATAGATGCCAATAAAATTACATTAATTGAGGCATCAGTAGGTTAAATGTTTTTGAATATTTACATAAATCTCAAATTTAAGACAAGACTCTCCAACTCTGATCAAATCATTATTCTAATCTTCTTGAATGTAAATGTGCTTATGTATCCTTTTAATAACAATAGAGTAAAATAATACATGTAATAATATTAATAATAAATACAGGAAAATAATATATGTAATAATAAATAGAGTAGAATAATAAATGTAATAATAATAATAAGATCAGAGTGAAATAATGAATGTAATAATAATAATAATAATAATAATAATAATAATAATAATAATAGAGTAAAATAAACTTAATACAGTAAAGTCTCGCTTATCCAACATAAATGGGCCGGCAAAACGTTGGATAAGTGAATATGTTGGATAATAAGGTGGGACTGAGGAAAAGCCTAATAAACATCAAATTAAGTTATAATTTTACAAATCAAGCACCAAAACATCATGTTATACAACAAATTTGACGAAGTAGTTCAATACGCAGTAATGCTATGTAGTAATTACTGTATTTACAAATTTAGCACCAAAATATCACGATGTATTGAAAACATTGACTAAAAAAATGTGTTGGATAATCCAAAACCTTGGATAAGCAAGGCTTGGATAAGTGAGACTCTACTGTATCACTTTATGCGGGGAGGCTAATTTAACTAATTAACAACAGCATTAAAAAAAACCTTCCAGCAGCGTGCGGAAAGAATGAGGAAGTACTCCATCAAGGACTCGGTGTCACAAGTGGATGGTGGCCAGAATTGAGCATAACCCTCAGGAAGCCGGAAGCTGGAAAATGTTAAATTGCCTCTGTGTCTGTCTATATATGTCGTATGTCTAATAATGGCATTGAATGTTTGCCGTGTATAAGTGCATGGTGATCCGCCCTGAGTCCCCGTCGGGCTGAGAAAGAAGGGCGGAATATAAATACTGTAAATATAAATAAATATATAAATAAATATAATAAATAAATATATAAATAAAATCCACATTTAACTGGATTATATGGCAGCGTGCAGTCAAGATAATCCAGTTCCAAGAGATATTGCCTTGATATTCCAGGTTATATGGCTGTGTGGAAGAGCGCATGGTCTCCCTCAATATGGCTACAACTTGTGTGGGAACCCTGTGGTCAACTTCTGCTGGACATCGTCCATAGAATCACATTGGAGGACCTACAAAGGGTTTGAGAAGTGCTCTCTTTGGGACTCTTGAGAGTCTCCGGTGCAACCCTAAGGCCGGAGTTCACCATAAAGTCATGCTAAAGGACCCAGAGATTCTTTGCGATAGCATCGTAATCAAACCCATGAAGAATCAAATCCGCCAAAGTGAAACCCACAAGCGGGAGGGCCAACGCCACTATCCAATTACCCTTACTGCAAGAGTAAGAACGCCGACACGAAGCGACTACAAGCCTGTTTGTTTTGAAAAGGCTGCGTAGGCAAGGCCCTTGGGAAGGTCACGAAAGCAGCCTATCAGGAAACTCGTGTAACTAACTCTTTTGGCACAAGAAGCCCGTTTTCAGCACCGCTCGATCAGCAAGAAACGGTCCCTCCAGGAATGAGGAAGGGAAAGAGAAAGGCTCAATCAGGAGAAAACAGGAAGGCAAAACAAGAGGGCGGGAAAGAGGTTTGCAACTTTTCCAAAAAGCATGAGGCATCCAAATTAGGGGACGACCATGTGCTTTTTGCATGAACATAAATTCAAGGAAAGGTCTCTGCTAAGCAAATCCAAGAAACGTAGGACAGTCCTGCTGCAGAACAAGTTAGGAAGTAAAAGTGGGTGTAAGGTAAAAGTAAAGGTTTTCCCCTAAGTCCACTCGGGGTTGGTGCTCATCTCCATGTCTAAGTCCAAGAGCTGGCGTTGTCCGTAGACACCTCCAACGTCTGACTACATACAGCTCCATTACCTTCCCACCAGAGCAGTACCTATTGATCTACTCACACTCTGGGGGTTGGGGCTCATCTCCATTTCTAAACCGAAGAGCTGGCATTGTCCATAGACACCTCCAAGATCATGTGGCCACGGGCATGACTGCATGGAGTGCTATTGCCATCCCAACGGAGCAGTACTTATTGATCCACTCACACTCTGGGGATAGGTGCTCATCTCCATTTCTAAGCCGAAGAGCCGGCATTGTCCATAGACACCTCCAAGATCATGTGGCCATGGGCATGACTGCATGGAGTGCTATTGCCATCCCAACGGAGCAGTACTTATTGATCCACTCACACTCTGGGGATAGGTGCTCATCTCCATTTCTAAGCCGAAGAGCCGGCATTGTCCATAGACACCTCCAAGATCATGTGGCTATGGGCATGACTGCATGGAGCCACGTTGCCTTCCCAACCAGAGAAGTACCTATTGATCTACTCACACTCTGGAGGTTGGTGCTCATCTCCATTTCTAAGCCAAAGAGTTGTCCGTAAACAACTCCAAAGTCATGTGGCCGCTTTGCATGACTGCATGGAGCGCCGTTACCTTTCCACCAGAGCAGTACCTATCGATCTACTCATATTTGCATGTATTCGAACTGCTACGTTGGCAGAAGCTGGGGCTAACAACAGGAGCTCACCCCCACTCAGCAGATTGGAACCTGGCAACCTCTCTGTCAGCAAGTTTTCCTCCCTCTCCCCAAGATAACAAATGGCCCCAAATGTCCGGAAGGAAAAAATAAACCCAACTTACTTCTTGCCATGGACCAAGCAGATCTTTTAGCAGGAGTCCTTGGCCATCCCAAATTCTCAGGGTCCCACTTGGTTCCCAGGAAGGAGTACTACAAAGCCAGGGCTGCCGGCGTGTTTGCATGTTTGTTCCTCTATGTGTGTGTGTGTGTGTGAAGCCTCGGTCAGGCGCAACCACCAAATTAAACCCTGACATCACCCTGTAATGGAGAAGGGCGCACACGAGAAGGCCGCTTCCCAAGCCGGGCAGACGGACCGGGAGAGAAGCCATACGGCAGCTGGACTCTCCAAAGGCCGGACCCATCTTGGCTTTTGGGGGGTTTACATTTATATTTCCATACTTACAATTGTGAGGTGATGCAAAACACATGGGTTTTGTTTCACCGGTTTAGAGCAGAGCTTCTTAAACTTTTCCACTCGGGGTTCCCGAGACATTTTTGCATGACCTCAGGTGTGCAGGCATATACAACAGGTTGAAAACCAAACATATACTAAGAACAAAGCATCATTTGCCTGGCTTGAAACAGGCTGATTTCACTTTTTAGGAAGTACAGATGAAGCATCTGTTGTAGAGACCACTGTAAACATTAAAGGTAAAGGTTTTCCCCTGATGTTAAGTACAGTCATGTCTGACTCTGGGGTTTGGTGCTCATCTCCATTTCTAGGCCGAAGAGCCGGCATTGTCCATAGACACCTCCAAGGTCATGTGGCCAGCATGACTACATGGAGCGCCGTTACCTTCCAGCTGGAGCAGTACCTATTGATCTTTTTGCATTTGCATGTTTTTGAACTGCTAGGTTGGCAGGAGCTGGGGCTAACAGTGGGCACTCATTCCGCTCCTGGGATTTGAACCTGGGACCTTTCGGTCTGCAAGTTCAGCAGCTCAATGCTTTAACACACTGTGCCACCGGGGCTCCCACTGTAAACATTACTTGTTGATAATAAGATTTGTGTAAATGCTTGGGAAGTTTGTGATTTTGTGATATGAAGTCAAGCATATATATCTCGTTTGCTGTGTTATACTGTGTCCTTCTGTCAATAATTATAATAATAATAATATAATAAAGAGGGTTGGAAGAGACCGCATGGGCCATTTAGTCCAACTCCCTTCTACCTTTGTGCACCAAAAACACTAGCAAAGCATCCCTTAATAATTAATTAAATAATAATTAAAATACCATTATAAACAAGCAAGGAGGAGGAGGGAGCCGTCGCCACGAGGGCCGGATAAATGGCTTCAATGGGCCGCATGTGGCCCCTGGGCCTTAGTTTGGAGACCCCTGTTTTATAGGAACCCCACATTGTCATGTTCGGTGACAAAGTGCGTTAAAGCGCTGAGCTGCTGAACTTGCGGACCAAAAGGTTCCAGGTTCAAACCCTGAGAGTGGCTTGAGCGCCCGCTGTTAGCCCCTGCTTTTGCCAACCTAACAGTTCGAAAACATGCCAATGTGAGTAGATCAATAGGTACCGCTCCAGCAGGAAGGTAACGGCGCTCCATGCAGTCATGCCAGTGGCCACATGACCTTGGAGGTGTCTATGGACAATGCCAGCTCTTTGGCTCAGAAATGGAAATGAGCACCAACCCCCAGAGTATGAGTAGATCAATAGGTACTGCTCTGGTGAACCATTGTGGTTGTTTTTGGAGTGAGAGATGTTTTATAGGAACCTCACGTTGTCATGTTTGCATCTGGATACTGCAAAACGAAGAGGGATTTTCTGCAAAATGCTGGGGTTCCAAACGTTGGGGTGCATTGGCAGCAAGCGCCCCTCCCGGCACGACACGGATGCAGAGCCCGGCTGCCCATCTGTGCCGCGGCCCCCTCCTCCCCGCCAGCTCAGATGACAGCCTGAGCCGCTTCCAGCTTCCCGTGATCCCGACAGCTTGCCCGGCCGTCCATCTGCATCACCCCGGCCTGCTAATCCTCCCCCGGGGAGGGAACTCTGATGCCAGAAGAGCTTAGCGGGCACCTCTTGGCCTTCTCCGTATGAGAGGGCGCAGCCTGCCCTCTGCCCGCCCTGCCCTCTGCCCATTAGCCCGCGGCAGACGGACGGACGGACGGGGATGGGGAGAGCTCTAACGAGAAACACCCCCTCCCACCCGCCCGCCTGCCTTCACCGAGTGCCAGGGCTGCAGTAATAAGCGCTTTGGCTCCGGAAAGGTCTCTCTCGGCTCTTGATTTGCAGGCCCTGCTCCTGCTGCTTGTGACACAGATCAATCAGCCTGACCATTGAGCACACTCTCCGCCCCGGTGGCCTCGCTCACGTCCGCTCTGGATATGACAGGACACATAAAAGCACCTCCGAGCCTTGGCTTTACAGCGGTGCCGCACAAAGTTCCCCTTACAATAATGCCTGGAATGGGTTGCTGTGAGTTTTCTAGCCATGTTCCAGAAGCACTCTCTCCTGACGTTTTGCCCACATCTATGGCACACGTCCTCAGAGGTTGTGAGATCTGTTGGAAACTAAGGAAGTGGTGTATATATGTCTGACCTATGCATTGCTGTGAGTTTTCCGGGCTGTCTGGTCATGTTCCAGAAGCATTCTCTCCTGACGTTTCACCTACATCTATGGCACGCATCCTCAGAGGTTGTGAGGTTTGTGTTGTCGAAGGCTTTCATGGCCGGGATCACAGGGTTGTTGTATGTTTTCTGCGCTGTCTGGCCATGTTCCAGAAGCACTCTCTCCTGACATTTCACCGACATCTATGGCAGGCATCCTCAGAGGATGTGAGGTCTGTTGGAAACTGGGCAAGTGGTGTATATATGTCTGACCTCTGCATTGCTGTGAGTTTTCTGGGCTGTCTGGCCATGTTCCAGAAGCATTCTCTCCTGACGTTTCGCCCACATCTATGGCACGCATCCTCGGAGGTTGTGAGGTTTGTGTTGTCGAAGGCTTTCATGGCCAGGATCACAGGGTTGTTGTATGTTTTCCGCGCTGTCTGGCCATGTTCCAGAAGCACTCTCTCCTGACGTTTCGCCCACATCTATCCTCAGAGGTTATGAGGTTTGTTGGAAACGAGGCAAGTGGGGTTTATATACCAGTGGAATGATGTCCAGGGTGGGAGAAAGAACTCTTGTCTTTTGGAAGCTTTTGACTACCTTGATTAGCATTGAATAGACTGGCAGCTCCAAAGCCTGGCTGTTTCTTGCCAAGACAAGAAACAACCAGGGCCAGTTAACACCTCCCAACAAAGGATTCACCTGTGGTGCATTGTGTTAAACTGCTGAGCTGCTGAAATTGCAGACTGAAAGGTCGCAGGTTCGAATCCAGGGAGCGGAGTAAGCACTAGCTGTTAGCTCCAGATTCTGCCAACCTAGCAGTTCAAAAACATGCAAATGTGAGTAGATCAATAGGTATCGCTCCGGCTGGAAGTTAACGGCACTCCATACAGTCATGCCGGCCACATAACCATGGAGGTGTCTATGGACAACGCTGGCTCTTCAGCTTAGAAATGGAGATGAGCACCAACCCCCAGAGTGTGAGTAGATCAATAGGTACTGCTCCAGCGGGAAGATAATGGTGGTCCATGCACTCATGCCAGTGGCCACATGACCTAGGAGGTGTCTATGGACAACGCCGGCTCTTCGGAGATGAGCATTGATGCTCAGAGTCAAACATGACTGGATTTAACGTCAGGGGAAACCTTTACCTTTACCTAACAAAGGATTCCCCAAGGCAGGAAACAGCCAGGCTTTGAAGCTGCAAGGCTATTTAATGCTAATCAAGCTGGAAACTAGGAAAGTGGAGTTTATGTATCTGTGGAATGATGTCCAGGGTGGAAAAAAGAACTCTTCTCTGCCTGAGTCAAGTGTGAATGTTGCAATTGACCACATTGATTAGCACTGAATAGCCTTGCAGCCCTGGCTGCTTCCTGTCTGGGGAAGGATTATTATTTTATTTATTTGCTAAATTGAAATCGTAGGAGTTGCAGTCCAAAACACCTGGAGGGCCCAAGTTTGCTCCTAACCTTTTTGAAAGGACTGCAAAAGGGGGGAGAAAAAAATCTGAACAGCCTAATCTGGAATCGGATGGATTTGGGATTTGCTGTAAGCTCTCTCTCTCTTTTTTTGTGTGTGTGTTGCGACTTGGGAGGCCTGTAATCAGCACATTTCAATGACCTACACAGAGCGTCCCCAATCTCTCTCTCCCTTGCAATGTCACACTAAGAGAGGATGCAAAGAAAGAACATAATCCCAAATTAATACAAACCAATGGCAGCAGAAGAGACTGATTGGTTCCCAAAACAACTTTGCATCAGAGATGTGTCCAAACATTTTTCGCCTCCTTGCAATTCTTCTCCCAGCACATTAAAGACAGAAATGGAGCACTTGCTGATGGTTTTTGTTGTCGAAGGCTTTCATGGCCGGAATCACTGGGTTGCTGTGTGTTTTCCAGGCTGTATGAGCCATGTTCCAGAAGCATTCTCTCCTGAAGTTTCGCCCACATCTATGGCAGGCATCCTCAGAGGTTGTGAGGTCTGTTGAAAACTAGGCAAGTGGGGTTTATATATACAGTAGAGTCTCACTTATCTAACATTCGTTTATCCAACGTTCTGGATTATCCAATACATTTTTGCAGTCAATGTTTTCAATATATCGTGATATTTTGGTGCTAAATTAGTAAATACAGTAATTACTACATAGCATTACTGCGTATTGAACTACTTTTTCTGTCAAATTTGTTGTATAACATGGTGTTTTCGTGCTTAATTGGTAAAATCATAACCTAATTTGATGTTTAAAAGGCTTCTCCTTAATCTCTCCTTATTATCCAACATATTCGCTTATCCAACATTCTCCTGGCCTGTTTATGTTGGATAAGTGAGACTCTACTGTATATGGAATAGGGCCCAGGGTAGAAGAAAAAAAC
This sequence comes from Anolis carolinensis, assembly GCF_035594765.1. Taxonomy (NCBI): domain Eukaryota; kingdom Metazoa; phylum Chordata; class Lepidosauria; order Squamata; family Anolidae; genus Anolis; species Anolis carolinensis. The sequence goes on from NW_026943820.1 coordinate 2,216,743, forward strand.
TTCCATAGGTATATAAACCACACTTGCCTGGTTTCCAACAGCCCAAATGGCCATGTTCCAGAAGCATTCTCTCCTGACGTTTCGCCCACATTTATGGCAGGCATCCTCAGAGGTTGTGAGGTCAGTTGGAAATGAGGCAAGTGGAGTATATATATATGTGTGTGTGTGTGTGTGTATGGAATAGTGTCCAGGGTGGGAGAAAGAATTCTTGTCTGCATGAGGCAAGTGTGAATGTTTCAATTGGTCACCTTGATTTATTATTATTATTATTATTATTATTATTATTATTATTATTATTATTACTACTATTACAGTAGAGTCTCACTTATCCAACATAAAGGGGCTGGCAGAAGCTTGGATAAGCGAATATCTTGGATAATAAGGAGGGATTAAGGAAAAGCCTATTAAACATCAAAATAGGTTATGATTCAACAAATTAAGCACCAAAACATGTTATACAATAAATTTGACAGAAAAAGTTCATTACACATTAATGCTATGTAGTAATTACTGTATTTATTACCAAAATATCACAATGCATGGAAAACATTGACTACAAAAATGCGTTGGATAATCCAGAATGTTGGATAAGTGAGTGTTGGATGAGTGAGACTCTACTGTATATGGAATAGTGTCCAGGGTGGGAGAAAGAATTCTTGTCTACATGAGGCAAGTGTGAATGTTTCAATTGGTCACCTCAATTAATAATAATAATAATAATTACTATTATTATTTATATTCCTATGGCGATGAGTATTTAAAAACTCTAAAATCAGGACAGTAAACAAAGAACAACACTCAGAAAACAGGGGCGTTCCAGACAGGAAACAATCAAGGCAAGCTAACACCTCCCAAAATAGGATTCCCACAAGCAGGAAGCAGCCAGGCTTTGAAGCTGCAAGGCTATTCAGTGCCAATCATGGTGGCCAATGGCAACATTCACACTTTCCTCCAACAGACAGTTCTTCCTCCCATCCTGGACATCATTCCACAGATATATAAAGCCCACTTGCCTAGTTTCCAACGGACCTCACAACCTCTGACGATGCCTGCCATAGATGTGGGTGAAACGACAGGAGAGAATGCTTCTGGAACATGGCCATACAGCCTGGAAAACTCACAGCAAGCCTGCTTATGGAATGACTCTCAAAAACCCAAGCATTTGGAACTGAAATCTGCAAAAGGGGCATTTGGGGGGAAAGGTGACATCCTGAGATGGGATTAGCTATCGAAATACCTCTGCATTGAAAGCCTTTTTTCTCTTAAAAGGGTCAAAAGATCAAGGGGCGGTCAAAGGTTTGACCTCCCGGGTCAAAAAGCCAGAGCTGATGGTGAGGGAGATTTCTCCTTTCAGGAAATGTCTGGGCAGGTTGTGTTTAATTAGCTTTCCATGAAGAGCAGGCTCTCCGCAGAAATCTCCCACAACACGGGGCTCATGAGAAACAACACTGGGCCCCAGCCTTGCGCTTTCTCTAAGCCTCCGAGACATTCATTGGAAAACTATAGCAAAATGTGTCCCTCCCACAAACAAAGCTTTTGCACTTTGAGAAACTTTTCTCAAGTTTTTATGACAGGACCAATTAGGAAATGACATTGATAACCTAGGAACAAAACTCGTGTCACATAATGTTCTCTTCCTTGGCTCTCAGAACCACAAGTAAGTCTCACAGACCAATGATTCTTTTGTCATGATATTGCAAAAACAATGGTCGATGTACAATCCTCCCAACAAGCAGCCCTTTCGAACATCAGTCTTCAAAACACAATTGGTCTGTTTCATGGATCTTCAGTCACCACCAAAGACAGATTTTTCAACACACAACAACCATGGGAGTAAGTCACACCAAAGAGCCAAGCCATAAACTCCAAGGGACACTTCTCCAGAGACACAAAACAGTTCCTTCGTGATAATAAATATGGTTTGCATCAAGACCTTTGGGGAGAATTGAGGGGTCCACAGACCACCCTCTTCCTTCCCTAACTGAGTGTTTGGGTGGATCGAGAGCACAACTACTTGCTGCACACTCAGCCCTCCATATCCGTGGATAATGCATCCACCGATTCCACCACCTACACCTTGAAAATACATTTTTAAAGATTCCAAAAAGCAAACCTTGATTGTGCCATTTTATATAAGCAATTCTATTTTTGCAAGACGATTGTGTATATATAATAATACTTGAGCATCCATGGATCCTGGAACCAAATCCAAGCAGATACCAAGGGTCGCCTGTACTTTGAAGACTTGGTCTTCCTGTTGTCAGTTATGGGACAGAGGTGAGCTGTTGGTGAAAGAAAGGCCGATTGACCCCAAACTCGTCTGCAAGAACTTGCTTCCCCAAAGCCTTCTCATCCTAAAGCAGAACATAACTCACTCTGGACACTAAGACAGATAGAATTGGCCTCCAGATCGCTAGGAAAGTGGCAAAAGTGAAGGACATGTGCCAGGCAAAGGTCCCCATTACTAAGATTGCAAGGAGAGAGGTTGCTTGATGCCAAACTCTTAAACAAGAAGCTGCTTCCCCAAAGCCATCTCCTCCTAAAGCTAAAGAAAGCCAAGATAGATTTGGTTGGCCTCCAAATCACATTCTCTAGGAAGGTGCCAAAAGGTGAGGGAGATGTACCAGCGAAGGATACTTCCATGGGGTTGTTGTACGTCTTTCGGGCTGTGTGGCCATGTTCCAGAAGTATTCTCTCCTGAAGTTTCGCCCACATCTATGGCAGGCATCCTCAGAGGTTGTGAGGCATGGAGAAACTAGGCAAGGAAGGTAAATATATATCTGTGGGAAGTCCAGGGTGAGGGAAGAACTCTTGTCAATTGGAGGCCAGCGTGAATGTTGCAGTTAATCACCCTAATTAGCATTGGAAATGTGGGCGAAACGTCAGGAGAGAATACTTCTGGAACATGGCCACACAGCCCGAAAGACATACAACAACCCTGTGATCCTGGCCATGAAAGCCTTCAACGATACTTCCATGTTTACCAAAACTGGTTCCGCAAACATCTCCTCCTCTTCTTTTGGTCTCCGGATCAAGGTGCCAAAGCTGAGGGAGATGTGCCAACAAAGGAGACATCCATGTTTACCAAAACTGGTCTCCCGAACATCTCCTCCTCTTCCTTTGGTCTCCAGATCAAGGTGCCAAAGCTGAGGGAGATGTGCCAACAAAGGAGACATCCATGTTTACCAAAACTGGTCCCCCGAACATCTCCTCCTCTTCTTTTGAGCCCTTTCCCTGGGCCATAGCTGGGTGTTGCTACTCTTAGGCAAAGGGCACAAACACAACTTCCACTCACTCAGGCTCTGAAGTAAGGAGGACCAGGTCTTCATCTCCAGCATGATGCCCTGGCGGCGGAGGAGATGGAGAGGAGCACGGGAGACCTAAACGGCGGTGTCCATCCATGGCATGGTGACCCCCTTCCGCTCCAAGCCTTTGGCCTTCTCCTTCCAGAATGGGGGGTCTCTGTGACCCCAGAAGGACGGAGGAGCAAGAGGAGAAAGAGGAGAAAGAGGGCTCAGGGGGCGGGATCCCTGCTCAGAGAGCCCGGAACCACTCCATTCCCTCTCAAGGCAAGCGGCATCTCCCTCTCCGCTCTGGCTACGTCCTCCCCCTTTCCCTCCCTCGTGCAGGGTTTGTCCTGAGCTGAAGGAGCTTTAGCTCTCATCCCCCATCCCTCCATCCATCCCTCTTGTTTGCTCCCTCCTCCTCCTCCGCCCGCCTTGCACTTGATAGCAGCCTTGTCAAGACTGCTGAGTTGCGGCTGACCCCTCACCTGCAGCTGCTAATTAAGGCTCCGCTGTGACAGTTCAAGTGCCTCGCCTCCCGTTTGCAGCACCAAAGCCTCTAATTGGAGGAGCTTTTCCATTTCTCAATAGCAGACCCGGCGGCGCGAAAGAGACCCTTTTCTCCCCCTTCCTTCCTTGCTTCCTTGCTTCCTTCCCCTGGCAATCCCTCTCCCCTCCCTCCTTTTATCACTCTCCTTCCAGGCCCAGGCTGAGAGTCTTGCTACCTCTTTGTATTCCCCAATGAGGAGAGGGTGGGGGTCCCAATGTTTCAAGACCCCAGTGGTTGGACTCCGGAGACCTGGGTTCAAATCCCCACTCAGTTGTGGACACCCACTGGGTGATCGCAGTCACATCCCACCCTGAGAAAACTCCATTTAGGTTTATAAATAATAAACTCCATAGGTTTATAATAATAATAATCATCATCATCATCATCATCATCATCATCATCATCATCATCATCATCATCTATCTATCTATATAAAAGGATAATGAAATTTCGGCCTAGCACAAAACAACAAAACTACACATCCCAGAAACACTAAACTTGGCAGCACAACCCCTCATCCATGCCTCTACGTTCATACAACAAAAAGCTCCAGCTACTCCAGAAAACGGCAAGGCTTTGAGGCTGCAAGGCTATTCACTGCTATTCCACCTGGCCAACAAAGGATTCCCATAAGCCACAGCAACGCGTGGCCGGGCAAAGCTAGTAATAATAATAATACAACAGGAAAAACTCAGCCGCTATCAGGACCTCAAGATTGAACTTCAAAGACTCTGGCTGAAACCAGTGCAGGTGGTCCCGGTGGTGATGGGCACACTGGATGCCGTGCCAAAAGATCTCAGCCGGCATTTGGAAACAATAGACATTGACAAGATCACGATCTGCCAACTGCAAAGGGCCACCCGACTGGGATCTGCACGCATCATCCAAAAATACATCACACAGTCCTAGACACTTGGGAAGTGTTCGACTTGTGATTTTATGATACGAAATCCAGCATATCTACCTTGTTTGCTGTGTCATACAACAACAACAACAACAACAACAACAACAACACAACTGTGTTGGAGGATCCCAAGAGAGGCATTCCATCAGCACAAAGTTGTACTGGAGGACCTAGAAAGTCCCATAGATGTCTTTTATCCCGGCAGCAATAATAATAATAATAATAATAATAATAATAATAATAATAATAATAATAATAATAATAATACATCACACAGTCCTAGACACTTGGGAAGTGTTCGACTTGTGATTTTATGATACGAAATCCAGCATATCTACCTTGTTTGCTGTGTCATACAACAACAACAACAACAACAACAACAACAACAACAACAACAACACAACTGTGTTGGAGGATCCCAAGAGAGGCATTCCATCAGCACAAAGTTGTACTGGAGGACCTAGAAAGTCCCACAGCTGTCTTTTATCCCGGCAGCAATAATAATAATAATAATAATAATAATAATAATAATAATAATAATAATACATCACACAGTCCTAAACGCTTGGGAAGTGATCGATTTGTGATTTTGTGATATGAAATCCAGCATGTCTATCTTGTTTGTGTGTCATACAATAAAATAATAATAATAATAATTTTATTTTTATACCCCGCGCCATCTCCCCGAGGGGACTCGGGGCGGTTTACATGAGGCCAGGGCCAGGAAACAGACAATATAAAAACACAACAATAAATCAAGTCAATCAACAAAAAACAGGTCATAAAACAAATGAGGTCACATACGATAAATATACTATGATAAAAACCTGGGTTGGCTCCAAAAACGAGCTGGGCCAAAGAAAGTGCAAGTAGTGTCAGTTACATTATGTAACAACATTTGGATACTTTTCTGCTCCTGGTTTGGAAGTGTTATTTCCTGTTTGGAATTACAGAAGTCTCACTTATCCAACTTTCTGGATTATCCAACGCATTTTTGTAGTCAATGTTTTCAATACATAGTGATATTTTGGTGCTAAATTCATAAATACAGTAATTACTACATAGCATTACTGCGTATTGAACTACTTTTTCTGTCAAATTTGTTGCATAACATGATGTTTTGGTGCTTCATTTGTAAAATCATAACCTAATTTGATGTTTAATAGACTTTTCCCTAATCTCTCCTTATTATCCAACAGATTCACTTAGCCAACTTTCTGCCAGCCCATTTATGTTGGATAAGTGAGACTCTACTGTACTATGATAAAAACCTGGGTTGGCTCCAAAAAAGAACTGGGCCAAAGAAAGTGCAAGTAGTGTCAGTTACGTTATGTAACAACATTTGGATACTTTTCTGTTCCTGGTTTGGAAGTGTTGTTTCTTGTTTGGAATTACCCTGTTTTCTGAATGTTATTTTTTATTTACTGTTTCCAACAGACCTCACAACCTCTGAGGATGCCTGTCATAGATGTGGGTGAAACGTCAGAAGAGAATGTTTCTGCGACATGGCCACACAGTTTGGAAAACCCGCAGCAACTCAATGATTCATGACTCATGAAGGATTCGGAAACACAAGAAACTGGTTGCTTCCAGGCTTGTTGTTCCGAAGGGAAGGGGTAATATTTTTTGGAGAGGAGATCAAAGCTGCTGCCGACAGATTACACTCTGTGCAAGCGCATGCAAGGCACATTTTCTGGAGGAAGTGTGGTGCCTCCGTGCGCCTCTTCTCACCTCCTCCATCCATCCATCCCTCCTCCCGCGATTGTGCCAACAACAACCTGACAGATCTATTGTGCGCAGGAGGGCTCCAGACGCTCCATCTATCCATCAGCGCAGCAGAAAGGGAGGGAGGGGAGAGGGAGGGAGGGAGGGGGGAGGGCTGCCACCACCACAGCCACGTTGACCCCATAATCAGCCGGAGGAGAAACAGAAGACGGCTTGTATCATCCCCTGGGTCAGAGGTTGCAGGGAGCCAGCCGTTCCCCTCCCCACCGGCCAAATTCCTGGGATTCGTGCCCAGCCCTGGCAGCTGCTGCCACAAGCGCCGCCGTCCAGACCCTTCCCTGAAACAGACAACAACCGAGGAGGAGGAGGAGGAGGAGCAGGTGCCATGGGACAAGGGCTGTGTTGGGATACACACACACACATGCAAAAGACAGAGGGTCAGCACACAGGGAAGTGGGCTTTCACCGCACACAAAGTGCGCCACAGAATCTGCAGAGCTCATATCCATGGTTTTGTTTATGCACATCTGACAAAATATGTCCTCTCTGAGCTTTTTCTGGATCCTCTGAGTGATTCTGTGGTATGTTTCTACCAAAAGCTCACCACAATCATCCTGGCAAGATGTAACTCTGTAGATCAGGGGTCCTCAAACTTTTTAAGCCGAGGGCCGGTCCACAATCCTTCTGACTGTTGAGGGGCCAGATTATCATTTGAAAAAAAAATACAAACAAATTCCAATGCACACTGCATATGTCTTATTTGTAGTGCGAAAACAACAACAACAACAACGAAAGAACAATACAATATTTAAAAATAAAAACAATTTTAACCAACATACATTTATCAGGATTTCAATGGGAAGTGTGGTCCTGCTTCTGGCCAATGAGATAGTCAAGTTAATTAGGATTGTTGTTGTTGTTGTTGTTGTTGTTGTTGTGTGCCTTCAAGTCATTTCAGACTTTGGGCGAGCCTAAGTCTAAAATTTATTTATTTATTTATTATTTACTGCATTTATTTACTACATTTGTATCACACCCTTCTCACCCCAAAGGGGACGCAGAGTGGCTTACAAATTATATGTACATACAATATATTATATTATTAGCATAGCACAATATTAGCATTATATATTACTATATTGAACTATACCACTATACTGTAATATTATTAGTAATATTATATGTAATATAGAATATATAATTAATATTATTATATGGTATTATTATTAGTGTTATATTGTATTACATTATAATATTATTGTCAATATTATATGTATATACAATATATTATATTATAAAACTGAGGGCGGGGGCCAGGTAAATGACCTTGGAGGGCCGCATCCGGCTCCCGGGCCTTAGTTTGGGGACCCCTGCTCTACTGTAATAATAATAATAATAATAATAATAATAACAACAACAATAATAATAATAAAAAAGAGGGTTGGAAGAGACCCTTTGGGCCATTGAGTCCTATCCCCTTCTGCCTTTGTGCACCGAAAGCACAAGCAAAGCACCCCTGACAGATGGCCACCCAGCCTCAATGTTAATAATAATAATAATAATAATAATAATAAAAGGTTGTAAGAGAAGAAGAGACCCCTTGGGTCATTTAGCCCAACCCCCTTTTGTCCTTGTGCCATGGGGGCCGGATAAATGGCTTTGATGGGCCGCATTCGGCCCCCAGGCCTTAGTTTGGGGACCCCTGGTCAAAGGCTTCTCTTGCTCACCCCGTGTAAGTAACTGTTGCATTTGAAAGCTTTTGCTTTTGCTACTCTGCTGATTTTTGGTGGAATCTCCCCCAGAGAGGGTTAAATTGAGTCTAACCGCTCAGAAATTACCACAACACTCAGCCTTCTCTTCTGCAGGTGAAACAGACCCAGCTCTTTAAGACTTATTCATGGTCTCGACAGCCCGGGCGTCATTCCTTTATCTCCCTGGCAGAGAGGAAGCTATTCCATCAGGACCTTCTCATGCAAATCTCGTGTATGTATATATATATAATTTGTGAATGGGCCATCGTCCTCTTTATCCCCCCCTTCAATCTATTTGCACAACCTGACCTTAACACACTGCTCTCCATCGCTCTTTGCCCCCAAGGAACGCAGGAGGGTTCAGGCGGCTCCCACGACCCCGTGCCCCCCAACCCGCTCCCTTATTTGCGGAATGAGACGGAGAGCAGCGGGTTAATAGTTCTCTTTTCCTACGAAGTGAGGCAAGGAGAGGCGAAGGTTGCCAAGACCCGTCAGGAGGGATTCATGGGACCGTGGCCGGGATGGTTGCGCCAGTCAGAGGGGAGTCATGGGGACCCACAAGCCCTTGCCAGGCGCATCATTAGACCGCAGCATGACTCTCACCACAGCCACCGAAACAACAAGTTTCGCTCACCCTTGAGGAGCTATGTGCCCTCAAGTCGCCTATTGACTTACGGTGACCCTGTGAATTCCATAGGGATTTTTCCCTTCCTAGGAAATGAATGCCTTTTTACAGGAAGGATGGCGACCCATGGTTCAAAAGAGTTATTCCTTACTCCCCATGTTTTGGGGGGGAAAAACAGCTGAAAAAGTCAATGTGATGAGTTGCATCAAGAGGAGTATAGTGTCTGTTGGGAATCTAGGAGCTGTTAAGCTCAAATCGCCCTCTTTGTGAGGTAAATTCCCAGGAAAAGCAGCAGAGTGTGTGGAAGTATTTCTTCCAATACAGCAGAAAAACTTACGCGGGGTGAGTTTAGGAAAGCCTTTGTCGTCTTCAGGATGGCAAAGGATCGCAAAGTCAGCTTAAAAGTTTAAAAGCATTTATTGAGGTAAAAAGAAATCCATTGATGGGTAGAAAAGGTTTGGAGCTAACTAGCTTATCTAATCTGGTCTAAGACAGGTAGACGGATCAAAATAACAAAGAATCTAGATAGCTACATCTTGACTACAAGAGGGGACAAAACATTCCAAAGGCTAAATTGAGGAAGTTACATCAAGCCCTAGGAGAGATCACATTTCTCAAATCAACAAAAGGATGGGGTGGATCTAAACAGGACAGGAAGAAGGAAATAAGAGTAAAGCCTATCAAGCATGCATTGGACTGTGGGAAGGTGTCCCTAACTCTGCTCTAGGCTTTGCTATCTAACAATAGAGACTTAGGCAGTGCAGAATGACATCTCTAACAGTGCCTAGGGCAAACTTCGGCCCTCCAGGTGGTTTGGATTTCAGCTCCCACAATTCTTAACAGCCTAACAGTCCTTACTAACAACAACAACAACAACAACAACAAAAACAACAACAGCAACTATCCAGATATGACTAGGATTGTGTGATATATTTTCCGATGATGCGCGCAGATCCCAGTAGGGTGGCCTTTTGCAGTTGGCAGATCGTGATTTTGTCAATGTCTATTGTTTCCAAATGCCGGCTGAGATCTTTTGGCACGGCACCCAGTGTGCCCATCACCACCGGGACCACCTGCACTGGTTTCTGCCAGAGTCTTTGCAGTTCAATCTTGAGGTCCTGATAGCGGCTGAGTTTTTCCTGTTGTTTTTCGTCAATGCGACTGTCACCTCTAGGATGGCGACATCAATGATCCAAATCTTTTTCTTTTCCACAACTGTGATGTCTGGTGTGTTGTGTTCCAGAACTTTGTCAGTCTGGATTTGGAAGTCCCACAGTATCTTTGTGGGCTGAAGGATCAGGCCTTCTGTCTCCTTCTTCAGGGTCCCATTCGTGAGCCAGAGCCAGATCTTCTCCTTATCAGCTTTTCCTTCAATTTTGTCATTATTATTATTGTTGTTGTTGTTGTTGTTGTTGTTGTTGTTGTTGTTGAAATGTTATGTGTGCCTGGCTGCAGTGTAGGGTCAAAATGATGAAAGGAAAGAGGCCAAGCCAACCTTTGTGGGAGAAGCCGTTGCAGCTTTGGCCAGTTCTCCTATCGCATGCCTCTCAAGAGGAGCTTGATGTCCTTCTTGCGCATATTGGAGTCAGTCTATGGGGCTTGAATGCTTGGCTCCGGCTTCCCTTCTCTCCCTGCATAATGTGGGGTTGGGGAGAGGGCAGCGAGAAGGATGCCTGGAGTATGAATCCCAGCTCTTAGCAACCTCTTCAGAAATGGAATGTGAAACGCGCTTCTTCTTCCCCGCAGGCCTCTTTGCAGCTCTGCAGGGAGGGAAGCATTGTGCATACTTTTTATACTCACTCACTCATCTTGGGTATATCTCACATGGCTTTCAAACGTAATAATGCAGACAATGCTGGAGATCAGGAAGGGACCATGATCTAGCAAATATCTGCTTGGCCGATAGAAGGAGCACAGCACTATTTTTCAAGTTGTTTCCAACCAATGGACCCCAAGATGACCTTCTCATGGGGGTCTCCTTAGCAAGGTTTGTTCAGAAGGTCTTATTTTGCTCTCCTTTGAGGCTAGGAGAGTGGAACGAATCACCTCTCAGTCTCAATTCCTCTCCTCTAATGTTCTGGCAGCTGCTCAGATGTACGGAACAAATTCCAGACTTCTCTGTTGTCAGCTGTAAACAGCGGCTTAAACTTTATTGCAGACACGAGCGTTATCCAGAAAGTAGATTACATTTTGGAATTAAAAATGAACAAAGTATAGGAGAAAACATTTACCATCTGCAGTTGAAAGCCACACCCAAATACCACTTCTCAACATAGTCGCCATTCAAATCTAGGCACTCCTCATAGCGATGAATGAGCTTGGCAACTCCTTCCTCACAAAACTCTGCCTCTTGCGTCCTCAAAAAGTATAGGAGAAAACATTTACCATATGCAGTTGAAAGCCACACCCAAATACCACTTTTTAACATAGTCGCCATTCAAATCTAGGCACTTCTCATAGCGATGAATGAGCTTGGCAACTCCTTCCCCACAAAACTCTGCCGCTTGCATCCTCAACCAGCTGGTCACCCCTTCCCACAACTGCGCATCGTTGCCAAAACACTGCGTTGAGGAGGGGGAAAAGGAAAGGGCCTGAGGCCAGGAATTGTGGGAGCTGAAGTCCAAAACACACCTGGAGGGCCGCAGTTTGCCCATGCCTGGTGTAGAACAACTACTTCGTGACAAACCCGAAGTCCCAAGCGTTCGGTCTGTCCGGATTTCATCTTGACATTCCTTCTTTCTTTTGGGCACGGGAACCGAAATAGATAAATAAAGACGGGGAGGCGATCAAACATCATCAAATTAGCTATGCAAGGAGTCAGACAGCTTGACTGTCTCAAGACATAATTGCTTTAATTGCTAACCCACGTAACGACCAGCGCTACAAGCCGCTCTTGCTCAAGCGCCTTCGCTCTCTCCTCCGCCATCTGACCCTTTTCCTCCCGTTCATCAAACTCTAATTAGCCTTGCATGCGCCATCAGACAGCTTGGCTGGGAGGAACCCATCGTTCCAAATGGACCCAGAACTCCACCAGAAAAATGATGCTTTGAATGGCATACTTACTTTGCTATCAAACAGGTTGTCTATGGCAGGCACCCTCAAAAGTTGCTAACACCTCCCAACAAAGGATTCCCCCAGTCAGGAAGCAGCCAGGCTTTGAAGCTGCAAGGCTATTTCATGCTAATCAAGGTGGCCGAAGGCAAGGTGGCCAAAGAGTTCTTTCTCCCACCCTGGACATCATTCCACAGATAGATAGATAGATAGATAGATACGCACGCACGCACACACACACATATGCATACACACACACATATACATACATACATATATATATACTGTATATATATATACACACACACACACACACATATACACACATATATATACATAGATACATACCCACTTGCCTAGTTTCCAACAGACCTCACAACCTCTGAGGATGCCTGCTATAGATGTGGGTGAAACGTCAGGAGAGAATGCTTCCGGAACATGACAAGGCAGCCCGGAAAACTCACAGCAACCCATTGATTCTAGCCATGAAGGCCTTCGACAACACATAGGTTGAATTGATAGAGACGCAATGAGATATTCATTGAAAAACTATCCCAAAATGTGCTGCAGGATAATGTCCCTTCCACAGAAACAAGGTTTCTACAGTCTAATTAACTTCTTCGATGTTTTTTATGATAGACCCAGTGAGGAAATGACACTTATAACCCAAGAACAAAAATCGTGTTCCATAGTGATGTATATATTGATACCCAGCTTTTCTTGATTGAGATTCACAACTTTTAAAAACAATGCAATTCGAAACTCTCGAAATATGAACATTAAAACATGACGACTCAGGAAAGGTCTCCTGACATGACAACTGGCTGCGAAACTGGCAAAAGAAGAGCCGCTCTCCATGAAACTCTTGACACCACCATGTGGAAACACATGTGAGTTACATAGCACACATGAGGCCTCCTTAGAGACAATCACAAAGCATCCGCACTGAACAATCATAGCAATTCTGTTGCAGTCGATAAGTGACGTTCTTTGGAATCCTGGGGTTTGTAGTCTGGGGACAGAATTTTAACTTGAACTACATTATATGTGCCAACACTGACCATATAATGCAATTCCAAACTGGAGTGTAAATCCAGCCTAGGCCCTAATAATGATGATGATGATGATGATACAGAAATTTAACTTGAACTGCATTATATGTGCCAACACTGACCATATAATGCAATTCCAAACTGGAGTGTAAATCCAGCCTAGACGCTAATAATAATAATGATGATGATGATGATGATGATACAGAAATTTTAACTTGAACTACATTGTATGTGCCAACACTGACCATATAATGCAATTCCAAACTGGAGTGTAAATCCAGCCAAGGCCCTAATAATAATGATGATGATGATGATGATGATACAGAAATTTTAACTTGAACTGCATTATATGTGCCAACACTGACCATATAATGCAATTCCAAACTGGAGTGTAAATCCAGGCTAGACCCTAATAATAATAATAATGATGATGATGATGATGATGATGATGATGTAGAAATTTTAACTTGAACTACATTATATGTGCCAACACTGACCATATAATGCAATTCCAAACTGGAGTGTAAATCCAGGCTAGACCATAATAATAATAATAATAATAATGATGATGATGATGATGATGATGATGATACAGAAATTTTAACTTGAACTGCATTATATGTGCCAACACTGACCATATAATGCAATTCCAAACTGGAGTGTAAATCCAGGCTAGACCCTAATAATAATGATGATGATGATGATGATGATGATTTTGTGATACAAAATCTAGCATATCTATCTTGTTTGCTGTGTCATAATAAAATAATAATAATAATAATAATAATAATAATAATAATAATAATAATACATCACACAGCCCTAGACACTTGGGAAGAGAGTGTCTGCTGTGGACTCATCTTGTTGTGATTCTAATAATAATAATAATAATAATAATAATAATAATAATAATAATAATAATAATAATAATAATAATGTAGAAAATTTAACTATATGTGCCAACACTGACCATATAATGCAATTCCAAACTGGAGTGTAAATCCGGCCTGAGTGACATTTGTATCCTGGCTTTCGTCCAGTGAACTTACAAATGGAAATGATCTCTTGAACTTAAGTAAACTTGGAGCACCCAAGTTTGCACATGCCTGGCATAGACCCTAATAATAATAATAATAATAATAATAATAATAATAATAATAATAATAATACAGAAATTTTAACTTGAACTACATTATATGTGCCAACACTGACCATATAATGCAATTCCAAACTGGAGTGTAAATCCAGCCTGAGTGACATTTGTATCCTGGCTTTCGTCCAGTGAACTTACAAATGGAAAATCGAGGCCGATTTGGTCCAAGCCACCCGGCAAACTCTTTGGCTGGAGCCAGGGTGTCGTTCCCGTCCCTTCCAGCCTGCCGTGCACTTGCGCACCGGCCTTTCCAGCCTCACCTGCACCGAGCAGCCTGTTTGTCAATAACAGGAGAGAGAAAATTGCTGATGAAATGGGCTGTGATTTGCTTTGTATTTCCTCAGCATGTTCGCCCCGCAGGCACCTGTTCCGCGATGCGCAGAGAGAGAAAGCTGCCAAGGAGATTGGAAGGAAGGAGGGGAGAGGGGAGAGGCTGATTGCAAAAGAGCTTTTCAAAGGCTCCATCTTGCCAAATCGTGCTTTTTGTGTGTGCGAAGGACTAAAAGGCAGGAGGGGAGAGCCCGGCATGGCTGCCGTTGCGACCTTTGCAAGGTGTCTCCTTCGCCCTTGAAAAGAGTGGCGGTCTCCGGAGAGGAGAGCTGAGCGAATAGGGTTACAATAAGACCCCCCATGTCCATAGGGATTATATTACCTGAAAACACAGATACAAATAAACCACTTTCAACCATTCGACGTCCAGTCCTGGCAAACCACAAAGTCGCATTGCAGGACATGGAGACGCCAAGAGAAGTAGCCTCTCTAGAAATTTTGTGAGGTTCTCCAATACTATTGCAACTTCATTTGGAAGAATTGGAACACCAAGAACTGGGAAGCCCTGGCCCTTGAGCGTTCTAACTAGAGGTCAGCTGTGACTAGCAGTGCTGTGGAATACGAAGAGGCACGAATGGAAGGAGAAAGGGAGAAATGTGCCAAGAGGAAGAAGGCACGTCAAGCCAACCCTGATCGAGACCGTCTTCCATTTGGAAACTGGTGTCTTCACTGTGGAAGAACCTGCGGGTCAAGAATGTGGGGATTGATGAAATGGGTTGACTGGAAAGGCATGTGTCAAGAGCTGATTGGCTGAACCAGTCAGGAGCCAGAATTCCGATTGGCTGCTGTCTCTAGCTTGCTGTGGAGACAAACGGTTTTAACTGCCACTTTCACCTCGGGACAGTGAAAAGAGTGCTGACTGGAAATAGTCAGGAAGGAAATTAATGGGGAGTTGGAGAGAAAAAAAGAAAGAAAAAAAAAAACACAGGAAGGAAATGGCTGCCAACTCTCCGAAGCCTGATTATTTATAAGGAAACTAGCTTGGAGACCCGGCGATGCCCGGGTCATTTGAGAAAGGCATTGTTTGCCTGTGTTCCAAGTGTAGCCTATATCCAATGTCAGCTGGGTTCAGTGGGTGCGGGTGAGCTCCAACTGCCATATGCAAGTCCCATCGTCCAGTGTCCATCCCCCTCCAAACAGAGCCAGTATGTAGAATAGGTCATGAGGGCTCCATGTACCATGTTTGGTCTTGATCAGTCATTTGTGTGGGTCGCGGTGCTCTCAGGAAGTGAGTGAAGGTATTGGAAGTCCCATCGTCCATGGTCCATCATCCTCCAAACTGCACCTGGGTGTAGAGTGAGTCATGGGTGTTCTCTGTTTGAAGTTTAGTCTTGATGAGACATTGATGGGGGTGACAGTGGTCTCAGGAAGTGAATGAATATACTGCAAGTCCCATCATCCAAGGTCCAAGCTCTTTCAAATCTCACCAAGATGTAGAGTGGGCCATGGTGGCTCTATGTGCCAAGTTTGGTCTTGATCAGTCATTGGTGGGGGTCACAGTAGTCCCAGGAAGTGACTGAAGATATTGTAAGTCCCCTCATCCACGGTCCCTCTTCCCCCAAACTGCACCAGGATGTAAAGTGGGCTACCCTGCACCTGCGTGTCAAGTTTGATCCAGTTTTGTCATTCATGGGCATCACAGTGGTTTGTGGGAGGTGAATTGGATGAAGGTACTGCAAATCCCATAATCCTTGGTCCACCCTCCGTCAAACTGCTGCAGCATGTGAAGTGTGTCATTTGGGATGTGTGTGCCTGGTTTGGTTCAGTTGTGTGATTTGTGGCAGTTGCTGTGGTCTCAAGAAGTGAGGGAAGGTACTGCAAATTCCATCATCCTTGGTCCATCCTGCCCCAATATACATCAGGATGTAAAGGGGTCCACAGGAGTTCTGTGTGCCAAGTTTGGTCCATTTCTATCATTGGCGGGCATTGCAGTAGTCTGTGGGAGTTAAAGTGTTTGAAAGTACTGCAAATCCCATCATCTGTGGTCCATCCTCCCCCAAATGGCAGCAGGTCATAAAGTGCATCGTGGGGATGAAGTGTGCCAAGTTTGGTGCAGATCCGTCATTCCTGTTGGTCTCAGTGGCCTGGGATAGTGGCGGCCAATCAAAACGCGAGCACATATTCCGCCAGGCCAATCAAAACGCTGATACATACTCCGATTTCACTTTTATTATATAGATGAGGCATATTTAAAGACTGTATAAAATGACTGTTTATTCCCTCTGTTCTCTGTGTGAATTCAGAGACAGACTGCTGTATATATTGTTGCCCTTTTTGATCTTTTGAACTTAAGTAAAGATACTGTTACTTGTTACACAAGTCTGAGTGACACTTTATTACACTGCAGGGTATATTTTGGTTCAGAAACTGTGATAAAGCTTCTATTTATTTATATCTACAACCTGCAACAAAGAATAGGGTTCCACGGTCACCTATGTATCCACCACCAAGACACTACACCTGGATGACCATCATCCTCGGACAACGAGGGATCGCCTAACTAACTGGAGGAAAGGAAGTAAACCCAGGAAATAGCAAGCGGAAGCCCTCCAGGTGGATATTCCACCCATTTCAGCTGTTGTGGTTCAGTCTGATGATGAAGGGGGATTTGGGTTTCAGCAGGTTGACCAAGGAAATGTTGAAGGCTCTGAATTGTCAGAAATACAGGCTGACCAAGGAAATGTTGAAGGCTCTGAATTGTTAGAAAGGCCACAGGCTAGCAGGGAAGCTGAAGTTAGTGATAAGGGTGACCTTTCACAGGATTTTGAACATCAACAAAGTCCAGGTGGCTCTGGCAGCGAGGCAGAGGAATCTTCCTTAGACTGAGATACAAAGTTAAGGTTAAGGGTTCATCGTCTCAGGCATTCTATGAGAATCACTAATAAACGTGTGGGAACTCAAGGTCAGAGGAATGCTTTCCTAGCTTGTAAGCATGGTTAAATGGAGAGAAGCAGGGAAAGATTTCAGATGAAGCAACATTGGTTTTGGAAGCCTTGTCTCTGCTCATGGAAAAGGTTTCTTGTTCTTGTTCATGCTTCGTTCCTGGGTTTTGGATCGTATTTTGGAGTTCACGCTGCCTTGTTTTTCAGGACCGAGTTGCTATATTCTACAGAGAATTTGAACTATATTCTGCAGATTGCTTTTGCCATTGGATTACTGCTTTCTTTACTTTTTTTTATGAAGACTTTGCTATCTTTTATCAATAAACTGTAAAAACCAAGTCTGCTGTGGTAGAGTGTGTGTTAATGGCAAGGTGAACCAGCACTGAGGTACAACACTTAGTCTTTAGGGTGAGCTGCAGTGCCTGAGCCATATGGCAGGATTGGGATGTGTCTTAGCTCAGCCTCTTTCCTTTCCTTTTTCTATTCATTAAAGGAAGGCAAGAGGAGCGCAATGTAGAATTTTTGCCTGGATTTTTCCATTCTTTGCAGTCTCAGCTTCCTCTCTGCTACAGGCATGTCAGTTTTTGAAGTGGCACAGAGGTGCCGTTCGCCCTATCACAATCAGAGACACCATGGAGCGTGCAGGCAAGGTCGGTTGCATCTTTCGCTGCAAGAGAAATGCAAAACAGCCAGGCCTTTATGCCTAGAAGAATCCTACTAAGGTGAGCCTAGGCATTCAAAGCCAGGTTGGGTAGCCCCGCAAAGCCTTGGAAGGCGATCAGGAAGCTCCAACCACTAGGCCTGGCTCCCTCTTCCTCCGCTGGGCTTTGCAGAGAGAGCAAGAATCCCCGAGAGCCCAAGAAATGGTGGCCAAGGCAGCCTCGCAGGAGAAGGAGGAAAAGGAGCCGGGCGCCGGCATCCATCCATCCATCCCTCTCGCGGCTTGGGAGCCTGTTGTTAGCGCGGGTGCCAAACCCAAAGTGGCTGCTCCGAGAGCGGCAATCCAATAAAAGTGCTACTTGTCTATTTATCATCCGCGGGGCTTTTTATCACAGCGGCAGATGGCTGCTACCTTTGGAAAGAACAGCAGCGTGCTGGCAGCAGCCGGCCTCCCTTGCCTGCCGTGCAGAAGCCGCGGAGCTTGGCAGCCCCGGACTCTGCACCTGGGAGAGGAAGAGGAAGAAGAGGAAGAAGAGGAGGAATTGGAAAGAGAAGAAGATGGAGGAGGGATTGAAGGAGAAGGAAGAGGAAGGAGAGGAGGGAAAAGAGGAGCCGGAAGCAAAGCTGCACCTCCAACTCGCCCCTGCGCCTTAGATTTCCCTAAAATCCCAACCAGAGATTTGCAGCAGTTCATTCAGCCAATTTTTGGCCTAGGCCAGTGATGGGCAAGCTTTTGCGCTTGGTGTGTCAAAATTCGCCAAAAAATCTATCATGACTTGGGTGGTGTGTCACTTTGAGAAAAAAAGCCATAATTTCGCAATATGTACAGTTTAAATAACAAAAAATATATAATCTATTTTATAAAAGAGTGATGGCATCAGGGCAGCGGACAAAACAACAAAACTACAGACCCCCCAACCTCGAAATTTGACAACACAACCTATCATTCACGGCTCTAGGTTGATACAACAAAAAGAAAAGAAAAATAAAGTCCTAATTAGAGGGAGAGGAATAATTGTTTTTATCCAGTTGCTGCCAGTTAGAAGGCTAAGCTCTGCCCACTTGGTCTCCTAGCAGCCCAGTGTTAATAAAAGAATAAAAAATAAAATAAATATAAATAATACAATAAAAAATAATAAAAAACACTAAAAAAGATAAGTTACAATAAAATTAATTAAAAAAAATACAAATAACGTCAAATAAAAATTCCACAACAACTTTTAACCAATACCACCACCACTTTGCCACAGCAACGCGTGGCCGGGCACAGCTAGTCTATATATATAAAAGAGTGATGGCATCAGGGCAGCGGACAAAACAACAAAACTACAGACCCCCCAACCTCGAAATTTGACAACACAACCCATCATTCACGGCTCTAGGTTGATACAACAAAAAGAAAAGAAAAATAAAGTCCTAATTAGAGGGAGAGGAATAATTGTTTTTATCCAATTGCTGCCAGTTAGAAGGCTAAGCTCCGCCCACTTGGTCTCCTAGCAACCTACTCAGCCCAGGGGACAGGCACAGTTAGGCCTCACTTAGGCCTCTTCCACAGATGATCAGATTTTAACTGGATTATATGGCAGTGTAGACTCAAGGCCCTTCCACACAGCTATATAACCCATTTAGAATCTTATATTATCTGCTTTGCACTGGATTATCTTGACTCCACACTGCCATATAATCTACTTCAGTGTGCATACTAAACATAAAGACAACCATACAACAGACATTCAATACCACCACTACCTCAACAATTTCTCACCAATACTACCAGACAACGGCATAGCAACGCGTGGCCGGGCACAGCTAGTCTATATATATAAAAGAGTGATGGAATCCTGGCACCGAGCAAAACAACAAAACTAAACACCCCCCAACCTTGAAATTTCACAACACAATCCATCATCCACGCCTCGAGGTTGAAACCACAAAATATCGCGTCACGAACCTCCACAGGGCCTTTAAAAACCCAAAAACCGGAGCTATTTCAGTGCAATTCCAATGGGCCACAGCAACGCGTGGTAGGGCACAGATAATTGTAATATATAACTGTATTCAATAAATCAAAAACTACTTACTACCATTATTTCCATGTACAACAATCTACGGTACCTCTTGCAGTTTCCACACTGATTTCTCTCTATTGTAGTTTCAATGTAGTCATGAGTAATGAATAATATAATAATAATATAATAGTAATAATAATACTATATATATATATATATATATATATATATATATATATATATATATTGTGCATAATTCCCATGGAGTAAACAACAAAACCACTGGACCACATCACACCAAATTTGGCCACAAAAGACATAGTCATCCAATCAATCTGCAT
Source organism: Anolis carolinensis (assembly GCF_035594765.1). Taxonomy (NCBI): domain Eukaryota; kingdom Metazoa; phylum Chordata; class Lepidosauria; order Squamata; family Anolidae; genus Anolis; species Anolis carolinensis. Next base: position 2,237,059 of record NW_026943820.1, read on the forward strand.
GCGGCAGCGTGTCAGCAAAAATAACTAGGTGTGTCAGTGCTGACACGCGTGTCATAGGTTGGCCATCACTAGGCAAAGGATGTTATAACGAGGTTTTAGAGCATTAGTTCCCAATGACGAAGAAGAGGCAGCACAGCTGCACTCCAAAGTGCCCCTGCCTTGCTTGTTGTGTTCCTTGCCCTCATCTCCCCACAACTCCCCACGAAGCAGCCACTCTTCAAGCCAAACCCTTGGCAAAGGTGGAACACACACGTGCACGCACGCTTCCCTTTGCAGAGCGAGCAGATGACAAAACCCAGCAAGGAAGCAGCGCTGGGCCCCCCTGCCGGCACGCCATCAGCCACCGCTGCCAAAACACCTGCTTCTTGGCCTTAAATTTCCTCCCACGGCAGGCAGGCAGGCAGACAGGCAGGCTCTCTGTTTGGGAGCAGAAGACAGAAGAGAAGGCTGAGCCAAGAAGGAGGCCTGGGTGGGAGCAAAGGAGGGCAGGAAAGGCCCCAAAGGCACAAAGAACGAGTGGAAATGAAACTGAGAATGTGCTCAGTTGGCCTCTCTATCCGCCTCTCTATCCATGGGTTCTGCATCCACAGGTGACTTTGATGTGCTCCATTATACTATTATTCTCTTCCTTGTTTCCTACCATAAGCATATATAGGAGGTCCCCAAGTTATGAACAAGACAGGTTCTGTAGGTTTGTTCTTAAGTTGAATTTGTGTGCGTATATGTATGTGTGTGTGTATATATATATGAGGGTGATCCAGAAAGTAGGTTACGCTTTGGAATTAAAAATGAACTTGGCAACTCCTTCGCCACAAAACTCTGCCGCTTGCATCCTCAACGCAGCGTTTTGGCGACGATGCGCAGCTGCGGGTAGAGGTGACTGGCTGGTTGAGGATGCAAGCGGCAGAGTTTTGTGGGGAAGGAGTTGCCAAGCTCATTCATCACTATGATAAGTGCCTAGATTTGAATGACGACTATGATGAGAAGTGGTATTTGGGTGTGGCTTTCAACTACATATGGTAAATGTTTTCTCCTACACTTTGTTCGTGCTTACACTTTGTTCATTTTTAACGTTGTCCGTAGACACCTCCAAGGTCATGTGGCCCCTGGCATGAGTGCATGGAGCACCATTACCTTCCCACTGGAGCAGTACCTATTGATCTACTCACACTCTGGGGGTTGGTGCTCATCTCCATTTCTATGCCGAAGAGCCGGCGTTGTCCATAGACAGTGGTCATGTGGCCCCTGGCATGAGTGCATGGAGCACCATTACCTTCCTCCTGGAGCAGTACCTATAGATCTACTCACACTCTGGGGGTTGGTGCTCATCTCCATTTCTACGCCAAAGAGCCGGCGTTGTCCGTAGACACCTCCAAGGTCATGTAGCCACTGGTATGAGTGCATGGAGCACCATTACCTTCACGCCAGAGCAGTACCTATTAATCTACTCACACTCTAGGGGTTGGTGCTCATCTCCATTCCTAAACCAGGTAAAGTGTTTTTCCGACATTAAGTCTAGTTGTGTCCGACTCTGGGGGTGGGTGCTCATCTCCATTTCTAAGCCGAAGAGCTGGCGTTGTCCATAGACACCTCCAAGGTCATACGGCCACTGGCATGACTGCATGGAGCACCATCACCTTCCCTGTCATGCCTATGGCCACATGACTTTGTAGGCGTCTATGGATAACGCTGGCTCTTCGGCTTAGAAATGGAGATGAGCACCAACCTCCAGAGTCGGACACAACTGGACTTAATGTCGGGAAAACCTTTACCTTTACCTAACCCGACCAAGAAGCCATGAGATCGTGCCTCACACGCCTGGGCCAAAGTTTGCTTGGTGTAGATACAACGACAGTACTCCCTTCTTCCCCTTGGAGGACTGCTTGAAAGGCACACCTGATGTCTCCTAAGCAGGCGGCGGAGGGAGAAACAACATCTGAGGTTTTGCCTGATTTCCTGGGCTGGCGTTGCGACAGTTCTGGTTCCCGTTGCCTGCCGACTACAAAGCGGAGCGGCGATTCCACCCGCTGCTTCTTCTCCTTCCTCCTTCTGTTCGCCTCCTTCCTCTTCCCTCTCTCTCTCTCTCCTGCCTGTGTTTCTTTCTTTTTAGATCTCCACCCGCCTCCTTTCCTCCTCGGAACACCAAGTACACTCGCTCACTCGCTCGCTACCTCTCCAAACCCACCACCGCCATCTGTGCGCAAGGAAGCAGAGAGGCAGAGAGAGGAGGATCGTGGAGATCATAGAATCATAGAATCATAGAATAGTAGAGTTGGAAGAGACCACATGGGCCATCCAGTCCAACCGCCTGCTAAGAAGCAGGAAATCGCATTCAAAGCACCCCCGACAGATGGCCATCCAGCCTCTGCTTAAAAGCCTCCAAAGAAGGAGCCTCCACCACGGCCTGGGGGAGAGAGTTCCACTGGTGAACAGCCCTTCTCACTGTGAGGAAGTTCTTCCTGATATTCAGGCGGAATCTCCTTTCCTGTAGTTTGAAGCCATTGTTCCCTTGCGTCCTAGTCTGCAGGGCAGCAGAAAACAAGCTTGCTCCCTCCTCCCTAGAACTTCCCTTCACGTATTTGTACATGGCTCTCATGTCTCCTCTCAGCCTTCTCTTCCGCAGGCTAAACATGCCCAGCTCTTTAAGCCGCTCTTCATAGGGCTTGTTCTCCAGACCTTTGATCATTTTAGTCGCCCTCCTCTGGACGCTTTCCAGCTTGTCAACATCTCCCTTCAACTGTGGTGCCCAAAATTGGACCCAGTGTGATTCCAGGTGTGGTCTGACCAAGGCAGAATAGAATAAGGGGGAGCAGGACTTCCCTGCATCTAGACGCTATTCCCCTATTGATGCAGGACAGAATCCCATTGGCTTTTTTAGCAGCCGCATCACATTGTTGGCTCATGTTTAACTTGTTGTCCACAAGGACTCCAAGGTCTTTTTCGCACACACTGCTGTCAAGTGGAGATGTGGAGATGCTGTGTCCCAACTCCATCCCCCTCTTCTTCCCAATGGGAGTGGGTCTCCCTCCCGATTCCTAAAAGAACAATGGGTTCCCCTAAAACTATGGAGACCAAAATCCACTGCTTGTGGTAATATGAAAATAACCAAATAAACTCAATGTATATATTACAATAACATATATCCAAAAAACAGGACTGTTCCAATCGCATACAAGTAGAAACCAACGGTTCTTCTCTTGAAGTATAACATATACAGTAGAGTCTCACTTATCCAACATAAACGGGCCGGCAGAACGTTGGATAAGCGAATATGTTTAATAGGCTTTTCCTTATTATCCAAGATATTCGCTTCTCCAAGCTTCTGCCGGCCCGTTTAGTTTGGATAAGTGAGACTCTACTGTAATACCAATAATAATGGAGAAAAATAATAAATGTACCATATATTCTCGAGTATAAACTGACCCAAATATATGCCAACGAGGATCCTCACTCGAGTATAAGCCGAGGGGGGCTTTTTTAGTAATAATAATAATAATAATAAATGCAGTAAAATAATAAATGTAATAATAAATAGAGTAAAATAATAAATGTATTAATAATAAAAATACAGTAAAATAAATGTAAAAGTAACAACAATAATAGAGTAAAATAATAAATGTAATACAGTAGAGTCTCACTTATCCAACATAAACGGGCCGGCAGAACGTTGGATAAGCGAATATGTTGGATAATAAGGAGGGATTAAGGAAAAGCCTATTACACATCAAATTAGGTTATGATTTTACAAATTAAGCACCAAAACATCATGTTTAACAACAAATTTGACAGAAAAAGTAGTTCAATATGCAATAATGCTATGTAGTAATTATCGTATTTACGAATTTAGCACCAAAATATCATGATATATTGAAAACATTGACTACAAAAATGTGTTGGATAATCCAGAACGTTGGATAAGCGAGTGTTGGATAAGTGAGACTCTACTGTATGTATATGTTCTATTATTCATATCATAATGTAATACTACCTTTAGCCACTATCTATGTCCTCTTAGGATCCACCTATTCAGAAAACTGATGGTGAATTTCTCACCTCAAATGTTGAACCTTTGTTGATTATTGAAGTAAGTAGAGTGCCTGAATATACTTTTTTGTAAACTTTTTCGTAAACTTTCCGTACAAATTATTTGATTGCATGTATATATTTATGATATGTATTATTTGTAGACCCAACCACCTGACGAAGACTCCTGTGAGTCGAAACCGGTTGTAGGTTTGAGTCAAGTTATATGAGAACTGGAGTCTACTCATACCCTGTTTCCCCTAAAATAAGACATCCCCAGAAAATAAGACCTAGTAGAGTTTTTGCTGAATTGCTAAATATAAGGCCTCCCCCGAAAGTAAGACCTATCAAAGTTTTTGTTTGGAAGCATGCCCGTTGAACAGAACACCAGAGTATGCAGGATCAGTAAATGTACATACCATAGATTGTTATACATGGAAATAATGGTAGTAACAAGAAATTTTTGATAGGATTCACAGTTTGTCTGGTTATGCTGGTTTGTGAAGACAACTACTGTACAGTATATAAAAAATGTTCAAATTTTTTGTTCAACAATAAATGTGAATTCTTCTTTATGGAAAAATAAGACATCCCCTGAAAATAAGACCTAGAGCCTCTTTGGGAGCAAAAATTAATATAAGACACTGTCTTATTTTCGGGGAAACACGGTATGTAATAAAGAACAGGACATTTACTCACATGAAAAACTTGGCCTTATACTTCAAGAGAAGCACCGCTGGTTTCTACTTCTATGCGATTGGAACAGTCCCGTTTTTTGGATATATGTCATTGTAATATATACATTGAGTTTATTTGGTTATTTTCATATTACCACAAGCAGTGGATTTTGGTCTCCCTCCCGATTCGTCATCCCAGATGCTCCCTCCCCGTGACTTCTGACCCGCCCTGACCCCTGCAGACCCCTGATCCCTGACTCCCAACCTCAGGGGCATTTTCTTTTGCAGGAGGCAGAATGGGAGCAATAAATCAAGCCCACGGTGACAAGCCCCAGCCGGGAGGGAGGGGAGCCTGACCCCGTGTCTGGAGCCCCGGGATAAAGACATCCCTCCCTTTGTTGATTCCCCGTGAAAGGAAAAGAGAAGCCAAAGCACAAGACACGTCCCCAATGGCACGATTCCTTCGGTTTCCTTCGGGTCCCTTTGGTCCGAACGGATTCCATTAAAATGAGTTGTAAAATCTCAACTTTGGTGACAGGTTGACCCAATAGGGATTCACTTCCAAGCATGAAACATGGAATCATAGAATAAGGGGTTATCTAGTCCAACCTCCTGCCATGCAGGAAAAGCACAATCAAAAGATCCTGCAAGTCGCTTCTGGTGTGAGAGAACTGGCTGTCTGTAAGGACGTTGCCCAGGGGACGTTGCCTGGATGTTTTTACCATCCTTGTGGGAGGCTTCTCATGTCCCCGCATGGAGCTGGAGCTGACAGAGGGAGCTCATCGGTGCTCTCCCCAAGTTGGATTCGAACAGGCAACCTTCCGGTCAGCAACCCAACCTTCAAGTCATCAATTCTGCCACTGGCACAAAGGTTTATAAGGTGCACTTTACTCAGTCTATCATTACAACCTCATTGTTTTTAATTTCATGTTTTATTAAGTTTGTTTTTATTTCATAGGTTATGTTTAAATTTTATAATTGTATATGTTTTTGTTTAATAATAATAATAATAATAATAATAATAATAATAATAATAATAATAAGTTTATTTATATCCTGCCTCCATCTCCCCCAAAGGGGACTCGGGGCGGCTTACAGCATTCTGTTAGAGATGTCATCCTGCACTGCTCAAGTCTCTATCATTAGATAGCAAGCACAGAATAGACTTCCTGCCAACCTAGCAGTTCAAAAACATGCAAATGTGAGTAGATCAATAGGTACCGCTCCGGCAGGAAGGTAACAGCGCTCCATGCAGTCATGCAGTCCTCTAGACTGCACCACTTCCTTATGACCCTGTTCTTTGTGGTTTTTATTCTTATTTCTTTCTCACCCTGAGTTTTAATTTAGTGTTCATGTGGCCCGCCCTTGTTTTTATTGTTCCCCTGATTTTGCGTTGTAATGTATATTATTATCTATTGTATTGTTCAATGTGTTATGATGTGTTGTTCTTTTATATTCTGTTATATTGTATTGTTCTGGGCATGGCCCCATGTAAGCCACCCCGAGTCCCCGTTGGGGAGATGGTGGCAGGGTATAAATAAAGTATTATTATTATTATTATTATTATTATTATTATTATTATTATTATTGGAGGTGTCTACGGACAACGCCGGCTCTTCGGCTTAGAAATGGAGATAAACACCAACCCCCAGAGTTGGTCACGACTTGACTTAACGTCAAGGGAAAACCTTTACCTTTATAGAAGAGACTGAGGGACACCTCGCTATACTCCCATGCATGCCAGATAGGCTTTAACTGTTTCTTCCTTCTTCCTGTCCTGTTTAGATCCACCCATTCACTTGTTGATCTAGCAATGTGATCTCTCGCCATTCTGATCCTGATTCTATTTCTGATCCCTTTGTTTCATCAAAAGGAATGCATTTTGCCTCTTCTCATTGGCAAAATGTAGCTATCTAGATTTGTTTATTATTTTCACCAGCCTACCTATCTTAGACCTAGATAAGATAAGCTAGTTAGCTCCAAACCTTTCCTACCTACAATGGGTTTCTTTTACCTCAATAAATACTTTTAAACTTTTAAGCTGACTTTGAGATCCTTTGCCATCCTGAAGAACAAAGGCTTTCCTGAAACTCACTTCCTTGGCAGGGGAAAGGCTCCCTTCAAAGCAGCATGCGCTCTGACTGCAGACGCACATGCCGACGGGTAGCCTCCTGCCAAGCCCACTCAAAATGAACATCTATCGCATGCTTGGGATCCGAGGGGGTTTTGGGGAGGTGTCACTTCCGGCGGAGCATGCCCACCGATTTTAGCAGCCTTTCCGTGCTCATTCGAAGTTGCCGGCATCTCGTCCCCGGGAAATGTCACCCGGAGCAAGCGGGGACGCTTCTTGGGGCCATGCCCACTTCCCTGGACGGACTAAATAGCACAAGGGGTCTCTTCCAAACCTCTTTGTTGTTATTATTATAATAATAATAACTTTATTCTTATACCCCGCCCCATCTCCCCGAAGGGACTCGAGGCGGCTTACATGGGGCCAAGCCCAGAACAACAATATAAAAGCAAAAGCAAACAATAAAACAGATCAATCAGCAATAAAACATCAAACAACGATAAAACAACGATATTATTATTATTATTATTATTGACACAAAGACACAGTATAACACAGCAAATGAGATTATATATGCTGGATTTCAAATCACAAAATCACAAGTCAAACACTTCCCGAGCGTTTAGGACTGTGTGATAATAATAATAATAATAATAATAATAATAATAATAATACTTCATTTATACCCCGCCACCATCTCCCCAACGGGGACTTGGGGCGGCTAACATGGGGCCACGCCCAGAACAGTACAATATAATAAAATATGAAAACAGCATACCATAGCACAATTAAAAGCAATACAATAGATGATAATAGACATTACATCAAAAAATCAAAAAACAGTAAAACAGGGCATGTGATGTATTATTATAATTATAATTATTATTATTATTGACACAAGGACACAGTATGACGCAAGATAGATATGCTGGATTTCGAATCACAAGATCACAAGTCGAACACGTCCCGAGCGTTTAGGACTGTGTGATGTATTATTATTATTATTATTATTATTATTATTATTATTATTATTATTATTATTGACACAAAGACACAGTATGACGCGAGATATATATGCTGGATTTTGAATCACAAAATCACAAGTCGAACACATCCCGAGCGTTTAAGACAGTGTGATGTACTATTATTATTATTATTATTATTAACATTGAGGCTGGGAGGCCATCTGTCAGGAGTTATAGTTCACCTGTATTCTGTTAAATTGATCACTGGGAATTATAGTTCATCTGTATTCCATGAGATCGATCTCCGGGAGTTATAGTTCACCTGTATTCTGTTAAATTGCTCTCTAGGAGTTATAGTTCACCTGTATTTTGTGAGATTGATCTCTGGGAATTAATAGTTCACCTGTATTCCGTGAGATTGATCTCTGGGAGTTATAGTTCACCTGTATTCTGTTAAATTGATCTCTGGGAATTAATAGTTCACCTGTATTCCGTGAGATTGATCTCTGGGAATTATAGTTCACCTGTATTCTGTTAAATTGATCTCTGGGAATTAATAGTTCACCTGTATTCCGTGAGATTGATCTCTGGGAGTTATAGTTCACCTGTATTCCATGGTATTGATCTCTGGGAGTTATAGTTCACCTGTATTCCATGGTATTGATCTCTGGGAATTATAGTTCACCTGTATTCCATGGTATTGATCTCTGGGAGTTATAGTTCACCTGTATTCCATGAGCCCTCTGAACCCCACCAATGACGGATCTAGACCAAACTTGGCGCACAGACCCAACATGGCCAACTGGGAATACTGGTAGGGTTTGGGGAGGATTGACCCAAGATTTTGGGGAATTGTAGCTCACCCACATCCTAATGCATTTTCTAATGGGAGCATTCATTAAAAAAAAGCACAGATTGAATTGTAAATGCTTCTTCACTTCCACCCACTCCGAAACCCATGTTTTGCCTTCCCTCCTCCACCCCCAAGAATGCTTCCCGGGGCCTCCAAGCAAGACACTCCCCACCTGCTTTGCTCCCAGAGGAGCCGCCAGACTCTCGGAAAAGGCGTCAAGGTCCAGCAATCAGGCAAAGGCCAGCAAAGACTGGCCCGCTAATGGGGAATTTCATGGGTTGGGTTGCAGCACAGAAAGAGAGCCCTGCGACAGAGCCATCTGCTCACGGGGCAAAAGTCACCTCCCTGCAGCCCGAATACGGAGCGGGTTCATCTGTGCCGACATCTCCCACCCTTCTCATTATAGGACGGTTTGCAAAAGCAGATGTCGGAGTTCCCGGGGTGGCAAAGGTGGGGGAAGCACTTCCCCGTCAGCTGCAAAATCTCTCCTTCCAGAAATCAAAGCCCATGATGTACTGTGACCACTATATAAAGGTACTGGTGGCACGGTGTGTTAAAGTGCTGAACTGCTGGACTTGCGGACCAAAAGGTGCCAGGTTCAAATTCCGGGAGCAGAATGAGCGCCCGCTGTTAGCCCCAGCTCCTGCCAACCTAGCAGTTTGAAAACATGCCAATGTGAGTAGATCAATAGGTACCGCTCTGGCGAGAAGATAACATTGGCGCTCCATGCAGTCATGCCTTTGGCCACATGACCTTGGAGGTGTCTACGGACAATGCCGGCTCTTCGGCTTAGAAATGGAGATGAGCACCAACCCCCAGAGTCGGTCACAACTGGACTTAACATCAGTGGAAAACCTTTACCTTTATATATATATACTAGCTTTGCCCAGCCACGTGTTGCTGTGGCTTATGGGAATCCTTTGTTGGCCAGGTGGAATAGCAGTGAATAGCATTGCAGTCTCAAAGCCTGGCCGTTTACTGGAGAAGCTGGAGCTTTTTGTTGTATGAACGTAGAAGCATGGATGAGGGGTTGTGCTGCCAAGTTTAGTGTTTCTGGGATGTGTAGTTTTGTTGTTTTGTCCTAGGCCAAAATTTCATTACCCTTTTATATATATAGATGACATATACATATACATATATATATAGCTTGGGATAGCATAGGGAAGGGTGAACACTCCTGTAACATATAATACATGTTAATATATTATATATACGAGGGTTCTCCAGAAAGTAGATTACGTTTTGGAATTAAAAATGAACAAAGTATAGGAGAAAACTGCTGGGAGCTGGTACTTGAGGCATAAGTTCCAATGGATTTGGGCCACATGGTTGTGCTTCTGTTTGTAGTTTGTCTGTGCGATTTTCTTACAGCAGCTGAGGATATGATCCATGGTTTCATCTGTTCCCTTGCATAGTCTGCATTTTGGGTCATCAGCTGATTTTTTGATCTTGGCCTTGATTGCCTTTGTCCTGATGTCTTGCTCCTGGGCTGCAAGGATCAGGCCTTCTGTTTCCTTCTTCAGGGTCCCATTCGTGAGCCAGAGCCAGGTCTTCTCCTTATCAGCTTTTCCTTCAATTTTGTCAAGGAACTTTCCATGCAATGTTTTGTTGTGCCAGCTGTCAGCTCTAGTTTGTAGTGCGGTTTTCTTGTACTCGTTTTTTGTCTGCTGTGCTTTGAGAAGTTTCTGATTTTTGACTTCAATCAAAGCAAGTTCTTATTATTATTATCAAAGCAAGTTGTTGTTGTTGTTGTTGTTGTTGTTGTTGTTATTATTAATTGCCTTTGTTCTGATGTCTTGCTCCTGGGCTGCAAGGATCAGGCCTTCTGTCGCCTTCTTCAGGGTCCCATTCATGAGCCAGAGCCAGGTCTTCTCCTTATCAGCTTTTCCTTCAATTTTGTCAAGGAACTTTCCATGCAATTTTTATTGTGCCAGCTGTCAGCTCTAGTTTGTAGTGCGGTTTTCTTGTACTTGTTTTTTGTCTGCTGTGTTTTGAGGAGTTATTATTATTATTATAACTAGGAGTCGTTTGTAAGTCAGATGACTGTAACTCGGGGACTGCCTGTATTGGGTTGCTAGTTCATTCCTTCCTAGAAGGTTACATGACACTTATGGGGGATTCTTTGGATGTGTTTGTGTGTGCATAGGACGTTTTTGGAGAGGAAGGAGCACTGAACCAGACTGATGGCTGCTCTTTGCCGGCTGAGAGCAGGGTCAGGTTAGTTCCTCCTGCGGGTGCCTTTCCCCTTTTTTTGGCACGGCGCGCACACATCCGGGGGCCCTTCTTCCCCCCCCCTCCCTCCCTCCCTCCCTCCCTCCCTCCGTCCTGACAGCTTTATCAAGCCTCCAGACTTCCAAATTCTATTGTTCCTGACATCTGTTTCGGTAAGTGATTAATTGCAATTAGTGAACGGTTTGAAAGCCCGTGGAAGAATATTCAGCAGAAAACTCGTCAAGATTAATGAGCGGTGGCAGTTGTCAGAAGGGCCGCCGCGCTGTCACCGCGCACTCAGGAAGGTGGAAGCCGGCTTGGCAGGAAGGGAGGAAGGAAGCGGGGATTCATGCGCGCCCCGTTAGCATGGCCGGGGTGGTGGGAGATTTTTCAGCGGAATGCATGAATTCCCCACTAATGCGCTATTAATAAAGCGCTCCCGAGCTTCACCCAGATTAGGCCCTAAGTCATGCAGAATGAATTTTAATGAGCCAGAAATACGCTCTCATTAGCCACCGCGTAATCCCAAAAAGGACCCCGGCATTTTAATTGGGAGCAGTGGGAAAAAAGATGCGCACAAACACCTACGCTTCCTAATGTGCACCAATGGGAACCCTGGCCAAGGCCTGCATCTTGGCTGAAGGTTGCCGGTTCGAATCCGAATACGCGAGACGGGGTGAGCTCCCATCTGTCAGCTCTAGCTTACGGGCACATGAGAGAAGCCCCCTGGGCAGGATGGTAACACATGCTGGCAACATTCTTTAGGCAACATCAGTTCTCTCACACCAGAAGCAACTTGCAGAATGTTCTCAAGCCACTTATGACACAATTAAAAAAATTATTAAGACTTGAATAGCCTTGCAGCTGCAAAGCCTGGCTGCTCCCTGCCTAGGGAAAGAGTTCTTTCTCCCACCCTGGACATTATTCCACAGATATATATATAGATATAGATAGAATGTTCTCAAGTCACTTATGACACAATAAAAAAACTTGGTTAGCATTGAATAGCTTTGCAGCTGCAAAGCCTGGATGCTTCCTGCCTGGGGGAAGGATTCCTTCTCCCAACCTGGACATTATTCCACAGATATAGATATAGAATGTTCTCAAGTCACTTATAACACAACACAAAAAAACTTGGTTAGCATCGAATAGCCTTGCAGCTGCAAAGCCTGGATGCTTCCTGCCTGGGGGAAGGGTTCCTTCTCCCACCCTGGACATTATTCCACAGATATAGATATAGATATAGAATGTTCTCAAGTCACTTATGACACAGTAAAAAATTTTTATTAGACTTGAATAGCCTTGCAGCTGCACAGCCTGGCTGCTTCCTGCCTGGGGGAAGGGTTCTTTCTCCCACCCTGGACATTATTCCACAGAGATATAGATATAGATATACCCCACTTGCCTAGTTTCCAGCAGACCTCACAACCTCTCAGGATGCTTGCCATAGGTGTGGGCGAAACGTCAGGAGAGAATGCTTCTGGAACATGGCCAGACAACCCAATGATTCTTCGACAACACAAGAAGGGCATGTATGCTGTAAAGCAGGCATGGGCCAACTTCGGCCCTCCCTCCAGGTGTTTTGGACTTCAACTCCCACAATTCCTAACAGCCTACCGGCTGTTAGGAATTGTGGGAGTTGAAGTCCAAAACACCTGGAGGGAGGGCCGAAGTTGGCCCATGCTTGTCGTAAAGATTGGGATGGAGAGAAATGGCAAGGCCTCTGTTTTTCTGTCTGAAAGGAACGCGGAGTGACCAGATTGCCTGAGCAGCCGGGGTGAGAAAGGGGTCCGAACGCATCCCCCTCCCTCCCTCCGGGCCTTCATTGGTATATAAATATTCTGCCCACTTCTCATTCCATATGTACGATGTGGCGGGGTGATGATTTCCGCGTTGACGGTGACAGATGCGCGGAGAGGAGGAGAAAGAAAGGCGCCCGGCACTCCTCCGTCCCCCCGTTACACTCCGCTAGAGAAATGATGGCTGGATGCGGGCGGAGGCAAAGTGAGAGCATCTGGCGGAGGCACACGGCGGTGGCGGCACGCGGGAGCAGACTGCCTGTTAGCGCAAGGAGCGCATGGGAGATTAGGGATGCTCGGGGAGGAACGAAGCAGGTGTTCGCGCACAGCCTGCTTGGAATAATTACACGGAAGATGCTTGGGAGGGTTCGGGGAAGGGTCCTCGGTTTGGCACATTGCAAGGAAAGGAGACGCGGCCGAAATATAGGCAAGAGTATCTGCCCCAAATAATCAAATAACCAAGTGTTCCACTCCTCATATCCATTTATGTATCTTCAAGTTGTTTCTGGTTACTCATAGATGACTGAACTGAGGCTGTCCTACTTTGGACATATCACAAGAAGACACAACTCCTCACAAAAGATACTAATACTTGGCATTACCAACTAGGATGACCTCTTAATTCCATCCACCTATCCATGGTTATTTCTGAATTATGGAGACCCTAAATTGACTAAACTGAGACCCTAAGTTAGTCAACTGAGACTGTCATACTTTGGACACATCACAAGAAGATATAACTCTATTATTATTATTATTATTATTATTATTATTATTATTATTATTATTATATTCTTATACCCCGCCCCATCTCCCCGAAGGGACTCGGGGCAGCTTACATGGGGCCAAGCCCGGTCATCAACAATATAAAAACAAGCAGTAAAACAAATCAAACAACAATAAAACAAGTTATAAAAACACATACAATACATAATGATAAAATCATGGATAAGATCTGTAGGAAACTGGGCCAAACGTGTTAGTTATGTCGACAAGATACTAATGCTTGGCATGACTTCCAGAATGACTTCTCAATTCCATCCACCTATCCATTGTTGGTTCCAAATTATGGAGACCCTAAGTTAGTCAACTGAGACTGTTGTACTTTGGACATATCACAAGAAGATATAACTCCTTAGATAAGATTCCAATGCTTGGCATGACACTCAGAATGACTTCTCAATTCCATCCACCCATGCATTGTTGTTTCCAAATTATGGAGACTAAACTGGGCCTGTCCTACTTTGGACATATCACAAGAAGACATAATGCCTTTGAAAAGCTACTAATGCTCGGCATGACACTCAGAATGACTTCTCAATTCCATCCACCCATCCATTGTTGTTTTCGAATTACAGAGACTAAACTGGGCCTGTCCTACTTTGGACATATCACAAGAAGACATAATGCCTTTGAAAAGCTACTAATGCTCGGCATGACACTCAGAATGACTTCTCAATTCCATCCACCCATCCATTGTTGTTTTCGAATTACAGAGACTAAACTGGGCCTGTCCTACTTTGGACATATCACAAGAAGACACAACTCCTCTTGGCATTACCAACCAGGACGACTTCATAATTCCATCCACGTATCCATGGTTGTTTCCGAATTATGGAGACCCTAAGCTGACTAAACGGAGACTGTCATACTTTGGACATATCACAAGAAGACACAGCTTCTTACAATAGATTTTAATACTTGGCATTACCAACCAGGACGACACCTCTTAGTTCCATGCACCTATCCATGGTTGTTTCCAAATTATGGAGACCCTAAGTTGACTAAGCGGAGACTGACGGAGGGAGTTCATCCACGCTCTCCCCGGGTTGGATTCGAACCAGCAACCTTCAGGTTAGCAACTCAACCTTCAAGTCAGCAGTCCTGCCAAAGTGACACACTGGGAATAAGGTCAAGGAAGCAAGTGCAAAGGCAGGTTTGCAGCCGAACATTAAGAAAACAATAACAATGAATGCATATCATTTGCAGAACCTTAAAATAGGCAATGAAGGCATTGAAACAGTTCAAGGTTTTCAACCTTTTGACTCCGTCATTAATCAGAGTCAGGACTCAAGTCAAGAAATCAGAGGATGAGGACTTGGGAGGGTAGTTGTTATCCTGGAACCAGAAAAGACCCTGAAATGTCAAGATATCTCACTGACAGCTTCAACGTGGTTACAGAAATAGTTTGGCTCCGTTCCCTAATTTGTCCACCTTTTCTTGTAAAGCAGCAGAGATCATAATTCCATGGCTATTCTGCTTTCGCTTGGTCCAAAACATCTCTCCCAGGAATTATGAAATCATCCTGGTTGGCAATGCCAAGAGGAGTTGTGAACCTTGAGCAAAGGCTTTGGAAGTGTCAACATAGAAAGGCCACACACACACACGGAGAGAGAGGATTCAAAGCCAGGAAGCGGAATTTTTTATTTTCCGGCCAAAGGCTACACATCTGGATGGCAGAACGCAGCAGCGCCAGAGAAAGGCACCTGTTTCCTCAAATTAGAGCCACCTGGACCTGCATTAGCTACTTCGCTACAACCACCTGCCTGAAGGACATGAAATCCAAACTTCGCCAGCAACACAACGGAAAGGTGCAAGTCAAAGCGAACTTGTGCGGATGACGACTCTCAAGTTTACCTTTGTTATTGAACCAAATGACCTAAAGTGCAACGTCTCTCCTGAACTCCCTTCCTTGCAATGGATTTGGCGTGTTTACAATATTCATGATTAAATGCCTTGCACCACCAGCCTGGTGGCATTTGCACAATCGCCGAGTCGCGCAAATACAAACACAGACCAAGCATGGGTTGCCAGATGCCACAGGAAGGGCACGAGGTTCATTCCTCTTTTTGCTCCTGTTGTTTTGAAAAAAAAAATCTAATATTTGCACTGGATTTGCAAACCCAGATAAGGCCTGGGAGACAGCACTTTGCTTGGGAAGGGCACCGCGTTCGTCCAGGTGAATGATTACCTGGCATGCAAATCCCTTCCAGGTGAGATGCCAACAAAGGCTGTCGATAGCGAGGCTTCAAGGGGAGGTCAACAAGGGCCTTGTCTTTCTCTCAGTGTTAAAAAGAAAGGCAAAAGCACCCTTTATTGACTCTGCTCCTTTGAGAATCGCGGCTCCTTCCCTCCTCCGCCCCTCCGGCTCCCAAACATACAAAGCCTTTTACTGTCAGGCAACAGGAGAAGCCTTTTATATACAGAGGAAAAACACCCGCCTGACAGCTACCCAGGAACGAGCATCTTTTATTCATGCCTGTCATATAAACTGCATTACCTCGGAAACAAAAGCATTTAACCCGTCGTTGCCTGAGGCTGGAAAGACAGGGGGGGAATCTCAGACTCAATGGGCACCAAGGACCATTGAAGTTGCTCGCAGGCCCCGATATGGCTTCCCATTTGCAAAAACCAAGAAGCGGGCAACGTTCCAGCTCCGGGTTCCGCATCCATCAGAAGGTTGCGCTGCTAAGTTTTTATAATGAGTTCTCTCTTTCTTTGGGGTGTTTCAGCATCTGGGTTCAAGGAAACTGAAAGGCAGACAAGCAAACAAAAGACAGAGAGACGTAAAGAACCCCGGAGAAAACGGATTCGCAAATGTGTTGTCGAAAGCTTTCATGGCCGGAATCGCCATGGGCCTTTGGGCCATTGAGTCTAATCCCTTCCTGCCTTTGGGCACCAAAAGCACAAGCAAAGCACCCCTGACAGATGGCCTCCCAGCCTCAATGATGATGATGATGATGATGATGATGATAATAATAATAATAATAATAATAATAATAATAATAATAATAATAATAATATAATTGATGTTGCCATCCCAGGTGACAGTCGCATTGACGAAAAACAACAGGAAAAACTCAGCCGCTATCAGGGCCTCAAGACTGAACTTCAAAGACTCTGGCAGAAACCAGTGCAGGTGGTCCCGGTGGTGATGGGCACACTGGGTGCCGTGCCAAAAGATCTCAGCCGGCATTTGGAAACAATAGACATTGACAAAATTACGATCTGCCAACTGCAAAAGGCCACACTTTTACATCACACAATCCTAAACACTTGGGAAGTGTTCGACTTGTGATTTTGTGAAACGAAATCCAGCACATCTATCTTGTTTGCTGTGTCATATAATAATAATAATAATAATAATAATAATAATAATAATAATAATAATGGGCACATTAGGTGCCGTGCCAAAAGATCTCAGCCGGCATTTGGAAACAATAGACATTGACAAAATTACGATCTGCCAGCTGCAAAAGGCCACCCTACTAGGATCTGCACGCATCATCCGAAAATACATCACACAGTCCTAGACACTTGGGAAGTGTTCGACTTGTGATTTTGTGAAACGAAATCCAGCACATCTATCTTGTTTGCTGTATCTAATAATAATAATAATAATAATAATAATAATAATAATAATAATAATAATAATAATGGGCACATTAGGTGCCGTGCCAAAAGATCTCAGCCGGCATTTGGAAACAATAGACATTGACAAAATCACGATCTGCCAGCTGCAAAAGGCCACCCTGCTGGGATCTGCGCGCATCATCCGAAAATACATCACACAGTCCTAGACACTTGGGAAGGGTTCGACTTGTGATTTTGTGATACGAAATCCAGCATATCTATCTTGTTTGCTGTGTCATAATAAAATAATAATAATAATAATAATAATAATAATAATAATAATAATAATAATAATAATAGTTGGAAGAGAAGAAGAGAACCCCTGGGTCGTTTGGCCCAACCCCCTTCTGCCTTTGTGCCGTGGGGGCTGGATAAATGGCTTCAATGGGCCGCATGTGGCCCCCGGGCCTTAGTTTGGGGACCCCTGTGTTAGAGGATGGGGAACGGAGAGTGCAGTTTCAGGTTCCCACAGGAAAGGCTGGAGTAGACGACCCTGAAGCCAACATGGGAATGGAAGAAGGGAGGACGGAAGATTCTCAGCTTAATGAGGAGTCTCAGAGAAATAACGAGCAAACTGACCTTGATGAGTTAGGTTCCTTAGATAGGGCTGAGCGTTTGGAATTCAGAGCTCAGCAAAGTGTGAGAATCACAAATAGAAGGAAGGTGAGAGGGCAGAGAAATGCCTTCATGTTTTGCAAAGAGTATTAAAAGGGGTGCGTTCGGGGAAAAGCCTTTGTCAAAACAACTCTCTTTCACCGGAGAAGCAAGTTCGAGTTTTCCTGCCGTGTCTTGGAGTCTATTGTCTTCTATGTATCCATGTTCCTTGGGATTTTGCCATGCTTTCTTTCGGATTTTGTTTATGCCTCGTGAGTTCCTGACTAAGGAGCCTCCGGTGGCCTAGGGGATAAAAGCCTTGTGACCTGAAGGTTGGGTTGCTGACCTGAAGGCTGCCAGGTTCGAATCCCACCCGGGGAAAGCGCGGATGAGCTCCCTCTATCAGCTCCAGCTCCATGCGGGGACATGAGAGAAGCCTCCCACAAGGATGGTAAAAACATCAAAACATCCGGGCGTCCCCTGGGCAATGTCCTTGCAGACAGCCAATTCTCTCACTCCAGAAGCAACTCCAGTTGCTCCTGACACGAAAAAAAAGTTTCCGACTTATATCTGTGGATTGTATTTTATAACTGACTTTGGGCGCTTTCCTTTTGCTTTTTAAGAACTTTTTATTCTTTATCTTCAATAAACCTTAAAGGCTTAAACCTGGTGTGCAGTTTGTGTGTTAGAGCAAGGTGAATTCCAGCCTGAGGTGCGACAGAGAAGGTGGAAAAGAGGAGGAAGTAGAGAATGAAGAGGAGGAAAAGAAGGGGAAAACGAAGGAGGAAGAGATGATGGTGATGATGACCAGATCAAATACGGAAGGGCAGAAGAAGAGGATACTTTGGAGCCAGGTGTTGGGAATGGACGAGCTGTTAAGCTCTAATCACCCTCTTTATGAGGTAAATTCCCATTAAAATAGCAAGTAAAAACTGCAGCAGCGGTGAGACTTGTCTTCAAGTCTGTTTGTCTTTATTACTGCTTTCAGTAAAACTTGTATATAGTTTTACCATTGGCTCTGGTGTCTCTTCGTTCTGCGTTCCACTGACCATCCAACTACTGCTGCGCTGCAATTACTCTGGTTATGGGCCCAGTTCCTAGACTGGACCAGAGCATAGACTGGACCTGATTCTGGAGTTTGGAGACTTACGCGGTATGAGTTCTGGAAGGCCTCTGTGTCTTCAGGATGGCAAAGGGATGCAAAGTTAGCTTTAAAGTTTAAAAGCATTTATTGAGGTAAAAAGAAATCCATTGATGGATAGAAAAGGTTCGGAGCTAACTATCTAATCTATCCTGTTCTAATACACATAGACAGATTAAAATAACAAAGGTATAGATAGCTACATCTTGACTAGTAGAGGACAGAGGTCCGTCCTCTCTGGAACAAAGCAGGAAGCTGGAATGGCGACCAAGCCTTGTGGGTCTGTTCTTCTCTAGGGCCATAAACATTCCAAAGGCCAAATTGGGAAGTTAAGTCAACCCTAGAAGAGATCACATTTCTAAAGCATCAAAGGGTGGGTTGACCTAAATAGGACGGGAAGCAGGAAACAATGGTGAAGCCTAATCAAAGCATACAAGGAACTGGGGAAGGTGTCCCTAATTCTTTTCTAGGCTTCCTATCTAACCATAGAGATTTAAGCAGTGCAGAATGACATTTTTCCAACACCAGGAACACAACCCCACGAGGCTCCCTGTTTCTCAGCAAGGCTCTTGCTGAGGATCTGGAGGCAACACCATCCAGATGTGGAGAGATGGATCCAGATTGCAAGCTCCTGGACCCTGACACTGAGGTAGCCAATGTCCCCAGGAGAAGGGCAAAGAAAAGCCTGAACCAGCTGAGAATTATTTTGCGTGGCAACAGAACTTGGAAGAGAGTCCGGGCAGCAACAGCTGTGGTGGTCATGGGCCTGAGTCGCACATGGAAAGCAAGGTGGACAAACCCAACGGATCCTTGGCGAACGGACGGACACTCAAGCCTGAAGCATGGATGGGAGGCTCTCCTGCCTGCCTGAAACAACGCCACTGTCATCATAAATATTGGGGTGCGATCGGAGAGGAATCACCTTGAGGAACCCTCCAACGGCTTCTCCGCCGGGCTCCTTCCTTCACCGGCAGGCCGGCGAGAGCAGTTCATATTTAATAACGCCGTTTGTATTCCTCTCTCCACATAAACTATTGTAAAAGGCACACTAATGTAAAAATACATCTGGCTTGTCAATACTTTATCTTCTGGATCTGCATCCAAATCCCTGGGCCTTCGTGACTTATGGCTGCGCCGAAGCCTAATGAATAAAAAGGTGCAAATTATAGGCCCCGGCTTGAACGCTCGACATAAAATTAGATGGTCGTTGCAAAAAGCGGCGTTCTCCGGCCCGCAGCGCAACAACAGCCAGCCATAAATAAAGGGTATTTAATGCGTTCCGGAACCGGGCAAAAGCCGGGGAGCCGTCTGTTACCTTCAATGGGGCCGCCACCAGCTCAATGAAGTGATCGCCCATCCATCACCGGGATTTATGTCAACTGTCTGGCCACAAAGTCACAGCCTCAACACTGTAAATAGCCCACAATGCTTCCAGATTGGCCCTCATGGCAGTAAAAACATCCCGG
Organism: Anolis carolinensis; assembly: GCF_035594765.1. NCBI lineage: Eukaryota > Metazoa > Chordata > Lepidosauria > Squamata > Anolidae > Anolis > Anolis carolinensis. The sequence goes on from NW_026943820.1 coordinate 2,257,272, forward strand.
CAAAGAAGCCGGGAGCCTAACCAATCCCAATTATTTGCCCTTTGTCTAGGCAGTTTCCAAAGAATTATTATTTATTACTAGCTTCGCCCGGCCACGTGTTGCTGTGGCTTATGGGAATCATTTGTTGGCCAGATGGAATAGCAGTGAATAGCCTTGCAGCCTCAAAGCCTGGTCGTTTTCTGGAGTAGCACTCTCAATCAAAGAAGGCTGGCTGCTTCCTTTGTAGGGGAATCCTTGTTTGGACAGCTTGAACTGCACTGAATAGCCTTGCAACCTCAAAGCCTGGTCGTTTTCTGGAGTAGCTGGAGTAGCAATCAAAGAAGCCTGGCAGGGGAATCCTTGTTTGGACAGCTTGAACTGCACTGAATAGTCTTGCAGCTTAAAAGCCTGGCCGGTTTCTACATCATTGCTAGGCCAGGTTGAATGAGACGGAGTAGCCTCGTGGCTTCAATGCCTGGGGATTTTCCACCTAGGGGAAATCTTGGTTGGCCAGGTTGAATAGCACTGAATAGCCTTGCTGCTTGCAAGCCTGACCGCCTTCTACCTTGCGGGATCCTTGGTTGGCCAGTTTGAATAGCAATTACTGATACAGTAGAGTCTCACTTATCCAACATTCTGGATTATCCAACGCATTTTTGTAGTCAATGTTTTCAATATATCGTGATATTTCGGTGCTAAATCCGTAAATACAGTAATTACTACATTGCATTAATGTGTATTGAACTACTTTTTCTGTCAAATTTGTTGTATAACATGATGTTTTGGTGCTTAATTTGTAAAATCATAACCTATTTTGATGTTTAATAGGCTTTTTCTTAATCTCTCTTTATTATCCAACATATTTGCTTATCCAATGTTCTGCCGGCCCATTTATGTTGGATAAGTGAGACTCTACTGGATATAGATTATTCCACGTGTGCCTCCAAATCATCTTCCAACTTAATGGCAACTTAATGGGCTTTCTTATGCAAGGGATATTCAGAAAGTGGTCTCCCATCCAAGTACTAGCCAGGGCCAACCCTGCTTAGCATCCAAAATGAGTTGGGATCTGGTGCCTTTAAGGCAGGCATGGGCCAACTTTGGCCCTCCAGGTGTTTTGGACTGCAACTCCCACAATTCCTAACAGCCTACCGGCTGTTAGGAATTGTGGGAGTTGCAGTCCAAAACACCTGGAGGGCCAAAGTTGGCCCATGCCTACTTCTTGCGTAACTTTCCAGAACGGGTTGCATGAGTTTGCGTGTTTTCTCTTTCCTTACTCATCTCTCTCTCCGCGAGGTGAGAAAACCGCCCCATCTGTTTTGACAACAACTGTCATACTGTTGCTTTAATCTTGTGTGTATTATATACGTGACGAATAATATTAGAAAATAACAAACTGCGACCGTGTTCGAACTCATCCGGGAGAGCCTCCATCCTCTTGTTGAAAGCTTCCTTTGAACAAGTGGGTCGCAAAGAGAGGAACGCTCAATGTGTACGAATTGGGGAACAGGTCCCATACTTTCGGTGCCATCACCCAAAAGACCCCACTGTTGTATAATGCAAATCTCTTACAACTAAGAGACATTGAAGCCAATCTAAAAACATAGACACGAAAATAATTCAACTCTTAAAATATTCTGACTATAAAGGAGTTGGCTTTAACCATTTAAATTGGACAAAAACTAGTAACCAAAAGCATGTCTTCTTCTATTGATATAGATAGGAAGCCTTCCTATGTATACATTGCCCTCTTGTGGCTGCATCTATGTACTGCAGTGTGAAGCTTATTTGGGAGGGGGGTCCTGGTCCCCAAAAATGATGGGTTTTTTAGTTGAAACCCTACCAGGATTTTAAGTTGGATAGTGAAGAATATGTATACCAAGTTAGGTCCAAATTCATCAAGCTGTGTTGGAGCCTTTGAAGTACAAACATATATACACACTTTCTGAAAACTTTGTAACAGTTGAAGATTACGTTCTTACTCATTCAAGCAACACAAGGCTGGGATCTGCTATAGCAAAGATTTTAAGTTGGAGAGTGAAGAATATGTATACCAAGTTAGGTCCAAATCCATCAAGCTGTGTACGAGACACCGAAATACAAACATATATACACACTTTCTAAAAACTTCGTAACAGTTGGAGATTATGTTCCTACTCATTTAAGCAACACAAATCTGGGATCTATTATAGCAAAGATTTTAAGTTGGACAGGGAAGAATACGTATACCAAGTTAGGTGCAAATGCATCAAGCTGTGTAGGAGACATTGAAGTACAAACATATATACACACTTTCTGAAAACTTTGTAACAGTTGGAGATTACGCTCTTACTCATTCAAGCAACACAAGGCTGGGATCTGCTATGGCAAATATTTTAAATTGGACAGTGAAGAATATGTATACCAAGTTAGGTCCAGATCCATCAAGCTGTGTACAAGACATTGAAGCACAAACATAAATACACACTTTCTGATAGGAAGCCTTCCTATGTTTACACTGCCCTCTTGTGGCTGCATCTACGCACTGCAGAATGAAACTTGTTTTGGGGATTCTGGCCCCAAAAGGGTGGGTTTTTGAGTTGAAACCCTACCAGGAATTTAAGTTGGACAGTGAAGAATACGCATACCAAGTTTGGTCCAGATTCATCACACTGTGTAGGAGACATTGAAGTACAAACATATATACACACTTTCAGAAAACTTCGTAACAGTTGGCGATTATGTTCTTACTCATTCAAGCAACACAAGGCTGGGATCTGTTATGGCAAAGGCTGCACAACTCTCTTCTTGAACCCTTTAAAGTATGGGGTGCATCCCACTTTTACAAATTTCCGTCCCCTAGTAAAGGAACACCTCCATAACAGCCCTAGTAAATCCCACGCAAGAGTTCAGGCCCACCCCTATAAATAATGCAGGGTGTTTTTATTTACAGACAGGTTGTAAACGTATCAGGGAAGAGAATAATGCGAAATCAGGGGAGGGTGAATAATTCATAAGGCTCGGCTCCACTCCCTTTCTGCAGAACACAACCCGGCAATGCCCTGTAATCTAATAAGAAATCAAGACTAACAACCTGGCACTAATCTCCTATAGACTTGGATATATATATATATATATATATATATATATATATATATATATATATAATCACTTGCAAAATAAATTTTAAAATAAGCAACGAGAGGAGGGAAAATTAAACAGGAACCTAAACTAATATCAAGCGCAAACATCTGTCACCAACACAACCCAGGCATGTAGTTACGACTCTCTTGTGCAAACCGTTTTTGATCATTCCCGGGATGTGAAAAGCTTGGAAGCAAATGCAAAGAGGAGGCAACGCCGTAACAAAACCACATCCCAGGAAAACAGAGGAGACTACTGCGCAAAAACAAAGTTGTTGTGAAAAGTCGCAGTCAGTGTCAACAGGTCTAAAGTCTAGGGCAGGGGCCATATAAATATGGAGTGGAAATGGGGGCAGAGCATAAATGACAGTGGCAGCACGTCTAAAGTTTAAGGCAGGGACCACATATATGACCTTGACAGGACAGATTTGGCCCACGGTTCACAAGGAAACCAATGGCAGTCAGTGTCAACAGGTCTAAAGTCTAGGGCAGGAGCCATATAAACAACCTGGGTGGGCTGGATTTGGGCTGTGGGCTGCAAGGGGTGGAAATGGGGGCGGAGCATAAATGACAGTGGCAGCATGTCTAAAGTTTAAGGCGGTGACCACATATATGACCTTGGCGGGACAGATTTGGCCCACAGTTCACAAGGATACCAATGGCAGTGTCAATGGGTCTAACGTCTAGGGCAGGGGCCATATAAATAACCTGGGTGGGCTGGATTTGGGCTGTGGGCTGCAAGGGGTGGAAATGGGGGCGGAGCATAAATGACAGTGGCAGCACATCCGCCGTCCACAAGGATACCAATGGCAGTTAGTGTCAACAGGTCTAAAGTCTAGGGCAGGGGCCATATAAATAACCTTGGTGGGCTGGATTTGGGCTATGGGCTGCAAGGGGTGGAAATGGGGGCGGAGCATTAATGACAGTGGCAGCACATCCACCGTCCACAAGGATACCAATGGCAGTTAGTGTCAACAGGTCTAAAGTCTAGGGCAGGGCCATATAAATAACCTTGGTGGGCTGAATTTGGGCTGAGGGCTGCAAGGGGTGGAAATGGGGCGGAGCATAAATGACAGTGGCAGCACGTTCGCGGTACACAAGGATACCAATGGCAGTTAGTGTCAACAGGTCTAAAGTCTAGGGCAGGGGCCATATAAATAACCTTGGTGGGCTGAATTTGGGCTGAGGGCTGCAAGGGGTAGAAATGGGGTGGAGCATAAATGACAGTGGCAGCACGTCCGCAGTACACAAGGATACCAATGGCAGTCAGTGTCAACAGGTCTAAAGTCTAGGGCAGGGGCCATATAAATAACCTTGGTGGGTTGGATTTGGGCTGCGGGCTGCAAGGGGTGGAAATGGGGTGGAGCATAAATGACAGTGGCAGCACGTCTGCGGTACACAAGGATACCAATGGCAGTTAGTGTCAACAGGTCTAAAGTCTAGAGCAGGGGCCATATAAATAACCTTGGTGGGCTGAATTTGGGCTGAGGGCTGCAAGGGGTGGAAATGGGGCGAAGCATAAATGACAGTGGCAGCACATCCGCGGTACACAAGGATACCAATGGCAGTTAGTGTCAACAGGTCTAAAGTCTAGGGCAGGGGCCATATAAATAACCTTGGTGGGCTGAATTTGGGCTGAGGGCTGCAAGGGGTAGAAATGGGGTGGAGCATAAATGACAGTGGCAGCACGTCTGCGGTACACAAGGATACCAATGGCAGTCAGTGTCAACAGGTCTAAAGTCTAGGGCAGGGGCCATATAAATAACCTTGGTGGGTTGGATTTGGGCTGCTGGCTGCAAGTGGTGGAAATGAGGGCGGAGCCTAAATGACAGTGGCAGCCGCAATTTGGAGACCCTTCCTGGATGGCTTCCCTTCTGCCCAATGCAGGGATGCAGCCAGGCCCTTAATGCAATGCAAAGATATGACCTTCCTCAAAGAGCAGGCGATTTATTTTCAAGAGAGAGAGAAAGAGAGAGAGAGAAAAGGAAGGGGCGATGCCCTGTGTGGCCCACTCGCCCTCGGAACAATCCCTCTCGGCCGGGGCCGGTTTGGATGCCGGCTACAAAAAGCCGCGAGTGCTTTCTTTCTTTTCTTTCCACGTAACGCGATAAAAGCGAGTCCCCAGCTGGCACAATTATTTGATAATTCTCCCTTAACACCCATCAAATTAAAGCAATGTCCAAGGCCTGCCTGAAGTGGCACTGATAGGTATGAAACTTTAATGAGATTTAATGGCTCTGGCCTACTTTCGCCCAGCCGCTCGCTCTCGCTCTCGCTCTCTCTCTCCGGCCGGCGCTAATTTCCCGTGGCTTGACCTCTTTTTTATTCTCCTCCTTCATGGTCTCAGATCCCCTTCTTCTTCTTTCTCTCTATCACCTCTTTCTCATGCTCTCTCTCCTCTTTTTCTGCACACATGTGGCTTATGTTAGCAAAACAGACCTGTCAAAGGCAATGGAGGGAGATGCTCCACAGAACCACTCCGATATCCATTGCCCTGCACTTAAGAAAAAGGAAAGCCAAATGATATCAGAAAGCCAAAAAAAGTGAGGAGTGGGTTCCAAAAACAGAACCAGAGCAAGCCCAAAAAATGCAGTTATTTACTGTATATACTCGAGTATAAGCTTAGTTTTTCAGCCCTTTTTTAGGACTAAAAAAGCCCCCCTCGGCTTATACTCGGGTGAGGGTCCTAGTTGGCTTATATTTGGGTCAGCTTATACTCGAGAATATATGGTACATTTATTATTTTTCTCTATTATTATTAGTATTATTACATTTATTATTTTTCTCTATTATTATTGGTATTATTACATTTATTATTTTTCTCTATTATTATTGGTATTATTACATTTATTATTTTTCTCTATTATTATTGGTATTATTACATTTATTATTTTTCTCTATTATTATTGGTATTATTACATTTATTATTTTTCTCTATTATTATTGGTATTATTACATTTATTATTTTTCTCTATTATTAGTAGTATTATTACATTTATTATTTTTCTCTATTATTATTGGTATTATTACATTTATTATTTTTCTCTATTATTATTGGTATTATTACATTTATTATTTTTCTCTATTATTATTGGTATTATTACATTTATTATTTTTCTCTATTATTATTGGTATTATTACATTTATTATTTTTCTCTATTATTTTTGGTATTATTACATTTATTATTTTTCTCTATTATTTTTGGTATTATTACATTTATTATTTTTCTCTATTATTATTGGTATTATTACATTTATTATTTTTCTCTATTATTATTGGTATTATTACATTTATTATTTTTCTCTATTATTATTGGTATTATTACATTTATTATTTTTCTCTATTATTATTGGTATTATTACATTTATTATTTTTCTCTATTATTATTGGTATTATTACATTTATTATTTTTCTATATTATTTTTGGTATTATTACATTTATTATTTTTCTCTATTATTTTTGGTAATATTACATTTATTATTTTTCTCTATTATTATTGGTATTATTACATTTATTATTTTTCTCTATTATTATTGGTATTATTACATTTATTATTTTTCTCTATTATTTTTGGTATTATTACATTTATTATTTTTCTCTATTATTATTGGTATTATAGTAGAGTCTCACTTATCCAAGCTAAACGGGCCGGCAGAACCTTGGATAAGTGAATATCTTGGATAATAAGGAGGGATTAAGGAAAAGCCTTTTAAACATCAAATTAGGTTATGATTTTACAAATTAAGCACCAAAACATCTTGTTATACAACAAATTTGACAGAAAAAGTAGTTCAATACGCAGTAATGCTATGTAGTAATTACTGTATCTACGAATTTAGCACCAAAATATCACGATATATTGAAAACACTGAATACAAAAATGGCTTGGATAATCCAGAACCTTGGATAAGCGAGGCTTGGATAAGTGGATAAAGCCAAACCTTGCATAAGGGCCTTGCAAATACTACACAGCTCTTCTTACCTTCAAGCTTGAGGAGCCCATTGGCTAAGCCTTCTGCTGCCCCCTCGTGGAACAACGGATGACTTGTCCTTTCCTGATGCATGATTTTTCTTATTTATGGTTTTTCTAGTATTGGAGGGACCACTACAAAATTAGGAACCCAAAAGGGACAAGTCACAACCAGGAATTACAACTATTTCCACATCACCGAAGCGCCAAAGGAAAGATGGATGGACGCCATCAACGAAAACACTTGAGACCTGAGAAAGCCCAAAACAGAGCCCTGTGGAAACGACAGTCACAATGCTCACACCTCCCTTGGGAAAATAGCTTAGAAAGAAGATGGCTGGATGGTTGGATGGATGGATAGATAGACAGATAGATACTACAGAACTGCGTTTGGAGGTTGCAAGATGGCGACCACGTGGACAAAGGTCAAAGAAAACATGGATGGACATCATCAATGAAGACATGCATGCGGCCAACCTGAGACCTCAGGATGCTCAAAACAAACACCAGTGGAAACGACAGTCACAATGCTCATCCCTCGACTGGGAAAATAGCTTAGAAAGAAGAAGATGGATGGATGGATGGATGGATGGATGGTTAGATGGTTGGTTGGTTGGTTGGTTGGATGGTTGGAGGGATGGTTGGTTGGATGGATGGATGTTTGGATGGATGGACGGCTGGACAGAGACAGATAGATAGACACTACAGTACTGCATTTGGAGGTTGCAGGGTGGCAACCATGTGTACAAAGGCCAAAGGATAGACGGATGGACACCATCAACGAAGACATGCGCGAGGCCAACCTGAGACCTGAAGATGCCCAACACAAAGCTCTGTGGAAACGAGAGTCACAATGCTCACCCCTCCATTGGGAAAATAGCTTAGAAAGAAGAAGATGGATGGATGAACAGATGGATGGATGGTTAGAAGGTTGGTTGGTTGGATGGTTGGTTGGATGGATGGTTAGTTGGATGGTTGGTTGGATGGTTGGATGGTTGGATGGATGGCTGGATGGCTGGATGGGATGGATGGGATGGTTGGATGGGATGGACGGACGGACGGACAGACAGATACTAAAGCACTGCATTTTGAGATTGCAGGACGGCAACCACGCGGACAAAGACCAAAGAAAACATGGATGGACACCATCAACGAAGACATGCATGCGGCCAACCTGAGACTTGAAGATGCACAACACAAAGCCCTGGGGAAACGACAGTCATAATGCTCACCCGATCCATTGGGAAAATAGCTTAGGAAGAAGATGGATGGATGGAAAGATGGACGGGCAGACAGACAGACACTCTTCTTCATTCACACAGTCGTTTCCAACTCTTTGTGACCTCATGGACATATCTTAGAAAGAAGAAGTCCATCCAATGACAAAAACCTTGATGTTGCCATTTTCATACAAATAGGCCTGAGCATCCATGGATTTTAGTATCGTCTCTACAAAGGGACTTCGGCATCCATGGATTGTGGACACGGTTTGACTCCAAAGGGACTTGAGCATTTATTGGGGACTTGGAACCAAACCACAGTGGATACCGAGAACACACTCTACATTCCCTCTCAACTCTTTTCCTCTGACTTGCGTTTCCCTCCGGCCGCTGGAGTGAAAGGAGAGGAAAGGAAGGAGATGGAAAAGGCTGAGGAATGTTATCAGTTTTCCCCGGAGGAGGAAGAAAGCAGATCTGAGCCAAGGGAGGAATCAAGCAGCAAAAAGGGAAGGGGGAAAAAGGCATGATGTGTCTGTGCAGAAGAAGAGGCCGACTGAAAGCAGCGAGCTCCGGCTTATCGTCATTCCGGCTGCGTGGCGCATCTTGAAAGCAAGCGCAGACACAAGAATGTAATGTCATAACATTCGCAGTTCAATAACCCCTGCTTCACAAGACGGCTTGAACTGTCAGAGGAGTTGGGAGGTAAACATTTCAGCTGCGGGGCTGAGCAAGGAGGGAGCAGGGAGAGATAAGCAGCCCAGGGAAAGGAGGGAAGCACACACACACACACACACACACACACACACACACACACGGAGCCCTGGCACCGACAGTCAATCCAGCTCTGGTTGGAAAACAAGGGAAGGCTGGGATGATAAACGACCCCGGATATAAGCCAGGCACCTTTATGGCCCTGACAGGTCTCTTTGCCAAGTTCTGGATCTACAGCTTGACCCCAACAGCCAGCAGAAAAAGCCAAGCTGGCTCTGAAGAATGAAAGGTTTGGAAGAGGCCCCAAAGGGCCATCCAGTCCAACCCACATCTGCCAGGTACAGACACCATCAAAGCCCTCTCAACAGATCGCCACCCAGCCTCTGCTTGAAAACCTCCAGAGAAGGAGACTTCTTCATCATCATTATTACCAAAGATAATGATGATGATGAAATCCTAGGGTTGGAAGAGACCCTAAAGAGTCTTTATTCTGCTATGCAGGAATAATAATAATAATAATAATAATAATAATAATAATAATAATAATAAGAAGAAGAAGAAGAAGAAGAAGAAGAAGAAGGACCTCAAGATTGGACTTCAAAGACTCTGGCAGAAACCAGTACAGGTGGTCCCGGTGGTGATGGGCACATTGGGTGCCGTGCCAAAAGATCTCAGCCGGCATTTGGAAACAATAGACATTGACAAAATTACGATCTGCCAACTGCAAAAGGCCACCCGACTGGGATCTGCAGCATCATCCGAAAATACATCACACAGTCCTAGACACTTGGGAAGTGTTCGACTTGTGATTTTGTGATACGAAATCCAGCATATCTATCTTGTTTGCTGTGTCATAATAAAATAATAATAATAATAATAATAATAATAATAATAAATAAAAATAATAAGCCCTCTTTATTCTGCTATGCAGGAAAAGCACAAAGCACCCACAACAGATGGTCATCCAGCCTTTGCAATAATAATAATAATAACAACAACACAACAACAACAACAACAACAGCAGCAGAAATCCCAAAGGACACCCTGTCCAACCCCCTTTATTCTGCCATGCAAGAAGCGCAGTCAAAGCACTCCCAACAGATGGCCATCCAGCCATTGCGATGATGATGATGATGACGACAAAAGCAGAAATCCCAAAGGCCACCAAGTCCAACCCCCTTTATTCTGCCATGCAAGAAAAGCAGTCAAAGCACTCCCAACAGATGGCCATCCAGCCATTGCAATGATGATGATGATGATGATGATAAAAGCAGAAAACCCAAAGGCCACCCAGTCCAACCCCCTTTATTCTGCTATGCAGGAAAAGCACAAAGCACCTCCAACAGATGGCCATCCAGCCATTGCAATAATAATAATAATAATAATAATAATAATAATAATAATAATAACAACAACA